>NC_092127.1:69737452-70039595 GCF_043159975.1 Macaca nemestrina | reverse complement strand
TAGGCATATAAATTAATTCTCTTTTGAAAGTGATATGAACAGCCATATTTAAATAGCATTCATGATAATCCCATCGATCTCTTTACACTCTTCAGAAAGTTTAATTATATCAAGCAAAAATACCCATGTTAAACAAAAAGTTATCAAGAAAAAGAAGGTTTATAACAAATGGGGTTCCCTGTTTAAGAAAACTAAAAACCTGGGCACATTTACAGATAGAGTGTTCACAACTTCTTCCTTAATGATCTAAAAGAGTAAGGAGTACAAAATGAAATTTAAAACTGGAAATTTGAGATGCCACATTACTCATAAACCATACAAACTCAGAATCATTTATATTTAAAAATGAAATGTTTAATGCCAAACCAAAAATAAAAGAGAACCATTCAGCAAAAATCCATTAATAAGTGTAATCGTAAATTAAGACAATATTCAAAAACATTAGGGGAAAACCAAGAAGTAGTGAAGTTAGACAGCAAACTATCAGTGCTACCTAATATTATAGAGTTCATAAAGTACTCAAAATGTGGTCACCACAGTAGCTCTGAGAGCTGGTTAGCATTGAAGGCACCTCTGGAAATTATGCTGAAGGGACTAGATGGCTTATAAAATTAAACAGTTATATTTTATTTTCCATAATTACAGGGATTGGATGTTGTTACCAACCAGTCTTCCTCCTGGCTCTTTGGCAGAACAGGGGGTCAATGCTTATACCCTGCTTGCAGTCTTATGTCCTCTCTACCACCTAACATGAACTCCAAAATTAGCAGCCTGCCTTATTAAAGTATAAAATGTACCTTTTTCACCTATCTTGCAAATACTTTCGTTTCTGCACTTTTCATTTGTCAATTGTCTTAATTTGGAGAGGTTTTTGCTATATAAAATATTTAATTTTTTAAGGAGCCAAAATAGTTATCCTTACAATATTCAACTATAGTGCCTTGCTTTTAAAACAGCCTTCCTCATTTTAATGTGATATATAAACCCGTATTTTCCCTAGTACTTTTATACATGTATTACATTTAATCTTATAATCCAACTTAATTTTTTTCCCCTAACTGCTATTGGAGTCTTATAACATCTGACCAGTTATCCATTCTCTGATGATCTGAATTGTCACCATATACTAAATTCATATTTGTTTCAACTATTACATACTTTTTCCACAATTTAATATTTTTGAAATCAGTATGCACGTTATGATCAATAGCTTGTCATAATAAATTGAAGTCATATTTTACTTTCTTGGAGATAAAGTGGTGTCTTTCATTCAAAAGTATCTTACTTAAAAATAACGAAATACACCCTACTCTGTTATATACAATAACACAATTATATATGCCAGATTGTGGGTCTACATTTAGACTTTCTGTTCTGTTTCATCAATCTTGGCATGTCTTTTAGCACCTATACCATACTTTTAATTATTTTACTTTTATATCATTTTAATTTCTGAATTAAATCTAAATTTAATTTCTGAAAGGGCAATAACCATCAGCTATAATTCTTTTTACACCTCCAGTTGTAAGTATTATCAATGTTTGTAAATGTTGATCAGGAACAACCTCCCCACTCCCATCCAAATCTCACAAGGATACATATTAAAATTGATGCAAATCTAATCTGGGGAGACTTGATATCTCATGAACTAGATTTTAATCATTTCAGAAATGTATTCACTTCTTAATGATTTTTAAATCACTCAGAATTTTGTAGCTTTCCTCATATAGATGGCATATATTTCTGGCCAAGTTTATTCTTTGTTACTATAGTAAATGGGTATTTTTTTTCCATTGTTTTCTAACAAATTTGTCTTGGCATATATTAAAATTATTTCTCTTTAATAATTTGATAATTAGGCTTCTTATAAAACTCTTACTAGACCAGGTACTTTCAGCTAATTCTTTCTGGGTTTTCCATTTAACAATAATATAATTTGTAAGTTATTTTATTTTGCCTCCTTTTTTTCTGTGTCTCATCTTATTTCAACCATGCCTGCCTTCTGATTGCTTTGGTTAGAATTTCCTTGGGCAATAGCTTTTTTTTTTTTTTTTTTTTTTAAATAACAATTTTTTTCTCAATTACTCCCATGAACAATTCTAAAATCCTCTCAAGTTAGTATTGGTTACTACCAACTTTTATAGAAATTCTCAATTTCACCAAACGTTAATTCCTATTTGCTACATTGTATTATCAAGTATCTTTTAAAATGTCTTCAGTATCTGTAGTTACATTCCCGTGCTCATTACTAGTTGCATTTCTCTCTTAATATCCTCATTATCTGTTGGAGGTTTCTCTATTATTATTGTGTTTGCCCATTATCTCTTATTTATTTCTTCCCATTTCATAAGTTTATTTTTTCAATTTTTTCTTCTACTTTCTTTCTTCTCATGTATATATTTATTTGGGGAAGGCAGCAGAGTGAGAAAGAGAAAGGTGCTGTTTTTCTAATTTCTACGGTTGAATGCTTAGTTAAAATGTTTTCATTATTTCTTAATAATAATAAAATACTTAAAGCTACATAATTTCCTCTGAGTATAGCTTTGACCATGTACCTTGAGTTTTTATGTTATGTTGATAGAACAATTAAATGAACTAGATTTTAATCATTTCAGAAATGTATTCACTTCTTAATGATTTTTAGATTTTCTAAAATGCTATAATTTAATTATGACTTTTGATTTCTTCTTTGTCATTTAGGAGAATGCTTTTCAGGTTCTAAGTGAGTTTTTTCCTTCCAATTTATCTTTTTGTTATATATGAACAGTTTTAATGCACTGTGATCTATGAAGTGGCCAATAGTTCTGCTTTTCAGAAATGACTGACTTTGTGTTGCATATCATCAATATTTGATTTCTGACACATATTTGAGAATAATCTGTAATTTTAAATTCTGAAACACGAAAGTAAAGCTATATATGTCAATTAAATCCACTTAATTTTTATCAATTCTAATGTTTATTTTTTCCTATAATTTAACACTGACAAGTATACTTCAGGCCCACTATGATGATCATTTTGTCCATTTCTTCGTGTATTTTTAACAGTTTTAATTTTTGTATGTCAACGATGCTATTTAGTTTATTAGCATTCACGGCAATGACATTTTCCTCTGTGAGTTTTAATTTTACTCAATGAAAGGTGATTCTTTACATTATGCTTTACCATAAATTCTACTTTGTTTGATAGAAATATTGTTATCCCTATTCAATTTTTGCCCATGTTGTGTCCGGAGCTGCACGCCCCGGCCATAGCGAGTAGTAGCTGACGATTGAAGACGCCTGAGCTATGTTCGTTTCCACCCCACACCTTCTCCCTATCTTTGCCTTTTTTCCCTGTATTAATACCTCATAAAAGATGGCGCTCTTCCTGCTGCTTCTTCACCCATTTTTCCCGCGCCCGTGAAAACTGCTACCTGACAGCGCAGGTGCAACATGACGTTCGACCAGAGAAACCAATACCTACTTGGTCACGCCCTCTGCGATGAGATCATCTCCACCTCTAGCCCAACCCCTTTCCCTCCAAGTGTATATAAGGCACTGCATTACCGCCATTAAAGAAGACTTGATCAGAGCACTGTCATGTCTCCATTTCTCGTATCTCTTGTTCCCCAAATTCCCACCCCCTCTTCCAGGGCCTGCTTCGACTATCCCGCGGGCCGGGAGACGTGGCGCCCGAACAGGGACCTGGAAACGAGGGACACTGTGAGGAAGAGGACGCCAAAGGATGGTCGACCGCTAACAAAGACAAAAGGAATTAAACTGATCACCGCGGGAACCTGCCGCGTCAGGATCGAAGGTAAGTGAGGCGTCCGAAATGGGACAAGAATTAAGTCAGCATCAAATATATGTAGGACAATTAAAAGAGGCTTTAAAGATACGAGGAGTAAAGGTTAAAGGTAATGACTTGTTTAAATTTTTTGATTTTGTAAAAGATATTTGCCCTTGGTTCCCACAGGAAGGAACTATTGATATCAAGGTATGGCGTAGAGTAGAGGATTGTCTTCAGGACTCTTATAATACTTTTGGGCCAGAAAAAATTCCTGTGACCGTTTTCTCTTATTGGAACCTCATTAGAGATTTAATAGATAGGAAGGAGGTCAATTCGCAAGTTATGGCTGCGGTCGCTCAGACAGAGCATATTTTAAAGGTGAGCTCCTGTTCTAACCTTGCGGGGCCTCCGCAAGATACGGAGGAGGATCTCATTTCCCTCGAGGGTGATCGTGGGAGTGGATCCCAGTGGATGTGCGGATGGCTGGGCGGGTCTTGCATGTTTGCAGTTTTTGTAAATTTGTCGAGTACCATCTGAAAATAATTATTACTATTCAGTGATTCTCAAGCTTTCTCAATTTTGGCAGTGTATATGAACCACCTGAAGATTGTATTTTAATTGGTTAAAACAATGGTTCTCATTGAGTTTCAGCCTTCAGTGTGCATGAAACTCACTTGGGAGGCTTGTTCAATCACAGCTTGCAGAGCTCTGCCCTCCAAGTTTCTGATTTGCTGCGTCTGGGGTGCAGACCATTATTTACTTATCTACCATGTACCCAGGTGATGAGGTTTTTGGTCTTGTAGGCATGCTTTGCGTTTACAAGATTTAAGAGCAGTAAATATCACTATGATCCTTATGGGTGCCTTACAACCAGGATTACCTTCACCGGTTGCGATTCCTCAAAAATATTTTAAAATCGTTATTGACCTTAAAGATTGCTTTTTTACAATTCCCCTTCATCCTGCTGACCAAAAAAGATTTGCCTTTAGTCTTCCATCTACAAATTTTAAACAACCAATGAAGCGCTATCAATGGAAAGTCTTACCTCAGGGTATGGCTAATAGTCCTACCTTGTGTCAAAAATATGTAGCTGCTGCTATAGAGCCAGTCAGAAAAACGTGGGCACAAATGTATATTATACATTATATGGATGATATTTTAATAGCAGGAGAAATTGGCGAACAAGTCTTACAGTGCTTTGCTCAACTCAAACAAGAGTTAGCAGCAGCTGGACTACAAATAGCCCCAGAAAAGGTACAATTACAAGATCCATACACCTATCTTGGTTTTCAAATTAATGGACCCAAAATCATTAATCAAAAGGCCGTTATACGTCGTGATCATTTGAAAACTTTAAATGATTTCCAAAAATTACTGGGAGACATAAATTGGCTTCGACCGTACTTAAAACTCACTACAGGAGAGTTAAAACCTCTTTTCGATATATTAAAAGGAGACTCTAATCCAAAATCTCCCAGGTCCATTACTAAAGAAGCATTAATGGCGCTCCAACAGGTAGAACATGCCATTGCAACACAATTTGTTACCAGTATTGACTATTCTCAGCCATTAATATTCCTTATTTTTAACACAACAATAACCCCTACTGGCCTATTTTGGCAGAACAATCCCATTATGTGGGTACACCTGCCCTCCTCCCCTAAAAAGGTTTTGTTGCCTTATTATGATGCCATAGCTGATCTAACTATCTTGGGAAGAGAAAACAGTAGAAAATACTTTGGAATAGAACCCTCTACCATTATACAGCCCTACACTCAATCACACATTCATTGGCTATTACAAAATACGGAAGCCTGGCCAATTGCTTGCGCTTCTTACACTGGCTCAATTGACAACCATTACCCACCTAACAAACTTATTCAATTTTGTAAACTTCATGCGTTTGTGTTTCCCCATATTACCAGCAAAGAACCTCTCAATGACGCATTATTAATTTTCACTGATGGATCTTCCACAGGACTTGCCGCTTACACTTACAATAATGTAGTCGTTAAATTCCAGACCACTTATACATCAGCTCAGCTGGTCGAATTGCAAGCTATAATTGCAGCACTATCAGCTTTTCCTTGTCAGCCACTTAACATTTACACAGACAGCACCTACCTGGCTCATTCAATACCCCTCTTAGAGACCGTGCCTCAAATTAAACATATTTCAGACACAGCTGACCTATTTTTACAATGTCAACAACTTATTCGAAAAAGGACTACTTCCTTTTTTCTTGGGCATATTAGAGCACATTCAGGATTACCGGGACCTTTAACACAAGGTAACGCAACAGCTGACGCGGCAACAAAAATCATAGCCACAGTCACTACAGACAATTTGCAACAAGCACAAAAAGCACATGCCTTGCATCATTTAAACGCCCAAACCTTAAGACTCATGTTTAAACTTACCAGAGAACAAGCTCGACAAATAGTTAAACAATGCGCCAACTGCATAACATATTTGCCTGTTCCCTATCTAGGAGTTAACCCCCGAGGACTCATCCCCAACGAAATTTGGCAAATGGACGTTACTCACCACTTAGAATTCGGTCAGCTAAAATATATCCATGTATGCATAGACACCTATAGTGGATTCATCAGTGCAACTCTCCAAACAGGAGAGGCCACCAAACATGTCATAGCTCATTTATTACATTGCTTTTCTATTTTAGGAATACCCAAACAAATCAAAACAGACAATGGCCCTGGTTATATAGCCAAAACCTTTTTACAATTCTGTAATACCCTACAAATTAAACATACCACAGGTATTCCCTACAATCCCCAAGGACAAGGTATAGTAGAAAGAGCTCATCTGTCTTTAAAAACTGTTATCACAAAATTAAAAGGGGGGAGCTGGTACCCCGTGAAGGGTACCCCTAGAAACATACTCAATCATGCCCTGTTTATCCTTAATTTTTTAAATTTGGACAGTCATGGAAAATCGGCTGCCGATCGTTTCTGGCATCCTGAATCTCAAAAACAGTTTGCAATGGTAAAATGGAAAGATCCACTTGATAATTCATGGCATGGCCCCGATCCAGTTTTAATTTGGGGAAAAAGGCTCAGTATGCATCTTCTCACAAAAAAATGATGCAGCCAGATGGCTGCCTGAAAGATTGGTAAGACAAATAAATCATAACCATTGTCAGTCCAGGGAAGATAAATCTCCCTGAGAAGTTCTTTCCTTTTTGTTTTTCAGAAAATGAAGCCTAACATGAGATTCCTTTGGAGAATAATCGCTCTATATAACATAGTGACAGTCTATGCAGGTTTTGGTGACCCTCGTAAGGCAAGAGAATTATTACGAAAACAATACGGCCAGCCTTGTGATTGCAGAGGGGGACAGGTATCTGAACCTCCGTCAGACAGAATCACCCAGGTGACTTGCTCGGGCAAGACAGCTTACCTAATGCCAGACCAGTCATGGAAATGAAAAGTGCTGTTTTTACGCCAACAAATCCGGAATCGTCAGAGATAAGATAAAGACTTTACAGGAAAAACTAGAAGAGCGCAGAAAAGGTCTGGTCGCTAATCCCTTGTGGACTGGACTCGATGGACTTCTCCCCTATCTCCTGCCATTTCTTGGTCCTTTACTTACTCTTCTACTCTTTCTCACTCTCGGGCCTATAATCTTTAATAAGCTTATGGCATTCGTCAGACAACAAATCGAGGCCTTCCAGGCCAAACCTATACAGGTCCATTATCATCGCCTTGAGATGACTGAAAATGGTGAGTCTTGTTTACCTTAATAAGACCACCTCCCCTGTGTGCTGAACTGGACAGTCAATGACGGGTAAGAGGACACTATCTCCATCGGAGCCTAAGACAGGAGGGCCGCCTTTGCTGCTGCCTTATCCCATGACGGGCCTAGAAGGTGGGGATGAGTTGACCCAACCTAAGACAGGCGCAGTTCCCGAGGGGTTGTTTTCTCATCATAAAATAATTAAAAGGGGGACCTGTCCGGAGCTGCACGCCCCGGCCATAGCAAGTAGTAGCTGACGATTGAAGACGCCTGAGCTATGTTCGTTTCCACCCCACACCTTCTCCCTATCTTTGCCTTTTTTCCCTGTATTAATACCTCATAAAAGATGGCGCTCTTCCTGCTGCTTCTTCACCCATTTTTCCCGCGCCCGTGAAAATTGCTACCTGACAGCGCAGGTGCAACATGACGTTCGACCAGAGAAACCAATACCTACTTGGTCACGCCCTCTGCGATGAGATCATCTCCACCTCTAGCCCAACCCCTTTCCCTCCAAGTGTATATAAGGCACTGCATTACCGCCATTAAAGAAGACTTGATCAGAGCACTGTCATGTCTCCATTTCTCGTATCTCTTGTTCCCCAAATTCCCACCCCCTCTTCCAGGGCCTGCTTCGACTATCCCGCGGGCCGGGAGAATGTTGTATAAAATGTGTCTTTACAAATGACGTATACTTCACAGGTTCCAGGAATTCCTTGGTGTTTCTGATCCACTAAAGACTACTTCTCTGTTTTCTAGTGCTACTAAAAAGTTTTCCTTATTTTTGTCTTTCTTCAGCCAATTATTAAAGCTGTCATCCTTACACTGATTTTTATTATATAGATCTTCACTTCTATAATTCTAAACTGTAATATCTTAATTCCATTTTTTTCTAATTTTCTTCCACCTATTACTGCCCTTATACCCTACAGTCTTATTTCCTTGCACTTATTATAACTAAGCATAATTTACAGTTCTCTGAGAAAAAATCTAGATACTTTAAGTAATACGAGCAATGTATACCATGGAAGACAATGTACAATTATAAACAAATGAACAGATAGTGATATTGCCAAGTGATAAAATTTAATATGAAAAGTAAAATGAAGTGTTAGTCAAACTTAAGCTGACATAACATTAGAATACTTATTTATGCCTTGGAATTCTACTGCAACATACAGAAGAGCAGCTCATCTCTCCACGCATTCACCTATTTAAAGGTCCAACCCTGAGTAATTCATTAAATAAAGCCAAAATAAATTAACAGAGTAAGCTAAGATGATGCAGCAGTGACAATCAATGATTCAAAAATTTATTGAGGCCTACTCAAAAAAATTCTGCAGGCATGCAGGTCTCCCAAATTTTATTGATAGAAAGGAACTAAAACGTGCCATTTGGAGCATCAGAATGATGTAGGTGTTTAGCCAGTTCAAATAGGCTAACAGAACAAGTTTGAAAGTGTAAGAGACTTAGAAAATTCATTGCGGAAGTAAAAAACAGAACGTTCTTACAGTGTACATGAGAAAGGATGAAGACAGTAACCAGCTTACAAATACATATTTATTTCTCATATTTCTCTGTCAAACAATGTGTGGTACAGCACTGTAATTTTTATTTTTATGCTTTTCTTTATTAATAAGGAGATGAAAAAGCAAGCTATTTAAAGTGGAGATGTTCTAAGCATCTGTTTTTGAAAAAAAAAAATTCAATGGGAATAGAACTAATTTCTGGAAAATTTATCCTGAAATTGATATGGAAAAAATAGGCATTAAAATGTCTGGTAAATATGATATGGGAAAAAGGCATATTTAGCATAATAAGTAGGGAAAATAATTAGTTAAAATAATTGAACGTTCAATGAGAAATACATTTCCTTAAAAGTATTGGAAGCAAAGTAGTGGAAACACTGTGTATTAGCCAGAGCACTAAGAAAACATTTGACAGGAAACAATACCTCAGGGAATAAATGTGATGGGACAGCAGGCCCCATAGTGGTCTAATGTCTATAATTCCATCTAAATGTCAGTAATGGAAAAAATGAGAGGAAGGAAGAAGATTACAAAAAACACATGTGTCCATCTGTCTTTCTGCATGTAACTCTATAGGGATTCTCTATTAGAATTACATAATAGTGGAATCTGGTCTATGACATGTAAGACAAATTATCCACAACCATGACATTTTCCATGCTGCAACTGTAGATACATAAGTATAGTCCAGAAATCAAATTCTTAGTTTTGTCACTCTTGTAAAGCAGCAGGGAACACTGGAAATTTTCCCCCTTATATTTGGGATCTACTTGAGAACCTCCCTTCACCCCACACAAAATCTGACTAGAGAAATCATTTCTTTTTCCTTTCTTTTTATTTACAAGGAATTTTTCTCTCCAAAATCAACATTTGCCTACTTTTGGCTCTGTCATCAAGTAGGGTGATACAAAATACACGCCAAGAGAAGTCTGATTGTGTCATTTTTTATTTTTTGCTTACTTGTCTGACACAGTGACAGGATCACCGAATGTGAATTTTGAACAGATCTGAAAAATTACTAAGTTCAACTCCACAGAGGTGAGTAATGTGCCCATAAGTGTGGTTGAAGATGAGTGGCGCTAACACAGTGCTGTGAGTCCGACCCCTAGTCCAGTGCTCTTTCCATGTTGCCTAACTCGCTCTCATTTACCTTCACATAAAGTGACAAAAGGGCCTGATGCGTAACTTCCTCCAGCCACTCCCCATTCCCAGTTATTACTCCAAAGAAATGCTGCTGGGGAAAAGTGAAGATGTGACTCGATGGAGCAAGCTGCCACTCTGCTTTCCTTCCTGTGACAACTTACTAGTAAATAATGCATTCCTTCTGGAATTTAATTTCACATTTTCAAAGGCCAAAGACAGCTTGTAGTAAATCTTCATACTTATAAAAAAGCATTTTAAACAGCATAACATTTATAATATAGTTTTCCCCTTGACCTCCCTACAAAATAATTTTTTTTTTTGAAGACAAATTTTTCACTTCATTTTGCTAGTGCCTGACTAAAACAATATAAATTAAACTTATAGGAGGCTTTTCCCAAGAATGAGGAATCTCTCAAACTTCACTTCATTACTGCCATTACACCTCTGCACCTTGCTCTTTTTTTTTTTTCTTTTTTAATTATTATTATTATTATACTTTAAGTTCTAGGGTACATGTGCATAACGTGCAGGTTTGTTACATATGTATACTTGTGCCATGTTGCTGTGCTGCACTCATCAACTCGTCAGCACCCAACAACTCGTCATTTACATCAGGTATAACTCCCAATCCAATCCCTCCCCCCTCCCCCCTCCCCATGATAGGCCCCACACACCGGGGCGAAATAAAATTTTATAACATTTACTTGGTATCACATTGTAAGGCGCCCTTGGCAGTTTTCTTTTATTGCTTATGTTAGAGATCTGATCAGTGACAATCTTTTAAAAAGATCTCACAGATTCATTAGCCTTCACTTTTTTCTCTGAGAACTGTAGAAAAGTTGACTCAACCGCCCAGCAGGGGGTTGGCATGCTGGTTTCTAAGCAGCTTTAATGTACAATTCACCAGGGTCAGGAGTGACCCTAGAGCTTAGGCACTAGATTAGCATACTGAAGACTGCTGGGGTGGAGTCACAGTAACTAAGTTGACAAGGCTGATTTATAAAACCAGAATAGTATCAATGTTCCAAAAGAAACAGATCTGTCCCATAAACAGAAGTACAAGCACCTGCAGCTCCAACCCATTGCTTCAAGTCCAGCTCATACAATAAGAAACAACTGTCAGGGCAACCAGTATATTTGAGAGGACATGAATAATGCATTCTCTTCCCATGAGCTAACCTACACTGGAAAAGAAAGTAATCAGTACAAGTTGGATTGCTGGGACTGGAATCAGAACAAGGGAAATCAGAGTCATAGAATGTTGAATTGTACTAAGCTGATGTATCCCTTTCACAATACGGATGCATTCTAGGCAGAGGGACTGGGAATAGGAAAGATATTACTGGCTATAACCTGATGCATCCATTGCACCTAGTGAAGGCTCACCATATGGTCAGAATACTCAGTGCACACTGATGCAACTCTCCACATACATCTCTGTGTTAGGGACAAATGTTACTTTACTCTTGCACAGAACTTGGACAGTCACTTTTAATATCTGTCTTTTCTTTTTCTAGTTTCATTACTGATACCTTCTGCCCCTTCTTTCTGACTAAAACTCTCATTCAATAAAATTATAGTCAAATCTTGCAAGTGGAAAAGTATTCATACTTTTAAAGTTATATTTATATATCTTAATGTTGGTCCATTAGAGTTTTAATTCTAAAGTTAACCTTTAAAAAGTTATCAAATTTTCTTTATTTCCAGGTTCCTAGGAGAATGTTAACAGTCCAGACCTTTTTTACTACATCTCAGAAACATCAATATGGATGACTGGCATATAAAATCCTACTTAACCTTTACATAACTGCAATACCAGGAAACAAATATGTCAATAAAAGGAAACATCATTCAATTTTTCTGAGAATGCATTCTTCCATCATTCCTGAAGTAGAGGTTTTTCTATAATCATATTAAGAACATAAGCTCCTGAGGGCAGGGATTTCTGCTTTGTTCATTGATTTATCCCAACTGCCAAGAACAGTGAAGTGCTCAATAAATATTTATTAAACGAATAAATAAATATAACCTATAATCTAAACTACATTCTTAAAAAAGTCAACATCCAGGAAATAAGACTCTAAAACAATACACATTATCACTTGATATCTCTTATGCAGTCTACTAAATTTCAATACATCATCAATCATTCTTAAACAAAAAATTCTGCTGAAATAGGATAATAATTATAAAAGTACACCATAGTTTATAAGATATTTAACAAATGTCTGTTTGTATTTATCAATTATTTTAATTATTCTATCATTCCAATTTTTATCTGTTTTTAAACATTTTATTCTTTACATTTGAAAGAAAGAAGTATAGCTGGGAATACATTTTTAAAAATAAGTTTAGAGTATAGGTTAAAGGAAAGGCTTTACCTATAACTTTATTCTTCTTTCCATTTTTTATAGGTGTACAAAGCAAACTTCTAATGCACTGCTGGCTTACATTTCCTGTATTTTCAGTCTAAACAAAAATAAAAAGAACAAAATAGCTAAAATGGTAAAGAGATTGATTTGTCCATTAGATGCTATAGAAACTATATGACACATTTGAAAGCACTATATATTCAACTTTTATATTAGCTAGAGAACATTGGAAAGCAGAAAATGTATAAATTATAATAAAGTTCACATAAATGCAATATAAAGCAATGTCTTTACTTTGTTAAAAATATCGGATTTTTTTTCACTTTAAACTTTCCAAGCAGCTTATAGTAATAATAAGTAAAATATAAAAATAAGTAAAAAAAAAAAAAAAAGAGAGAAGTAGAAGTACAGTATCTACTATACTAGTGTAGTAAATGCCCCTAATAATTTAACAAGAGGGGCAGAATCTAAATGCCACCTAAAATGCACCATGTTACAAACCTGTCCTTTAGTAATACCACTGTTGCTATTGCTATATTGCTAAAGTTCTAACAGTGTCTCCAAATAACAAAATCATCCAAATAACAAAATCAAGGCAGCTGCCTCAAAGTGCAATACTTTCCTGAAAAGTGAGAGAAAATACTATAATTCAAATTTTCCAGTGTCTGAGAACAAGATATTTGTAGCTTTGAGGTCAAGAAAAACAGACATCCATTTTCCCAGAGCTACTCACTATGACGGATTACCAATTGCATCAGTTCAAGCCACACGGAAACTAATTTTTGCAAATAAGACAAAAACTCTAGCAATATTTTCTAAGGAATGTCATTGACATTATGTAGGTAATAGCTAAATTACTTCAAAAACAGTATGGTTACTTATTCATAGATATTTAAAAAGGTGAAAAAAGTACAAAGAAAAATACCCAAGTACAGCTCTCAATAGATGTTATGATCTATTTTATTCTCCTTCCTCAGATGAGGGAAAGCACAGATCATTCCTAAACAATCAATTCTAGAGCCAGTCCTTCAGTTTAAGAATAATAACTGTAAATACAGATCTGATGGGAAAACAGCCTTCTAGCTTCAAGTCTAAAATTGGGTTACTTACTGTCCAGGGAAATCTTTTATCCTTACTGACATCTGGGATATTAAGTGGTTCCATAGTATTTTTGACATACTGAGCATACATGTAATTGATTTTGTTTGCATCATGTTCCCTGTGAAAATAACAGATATGAGTTCCCTCTGTGCAGTTAAAAAAAAGCATAGGCAAATAGTTAAATAAATGATTAAGGGAGAAAAACACCAGCCTTAAATTATAAGGCAAAATATATACTTACATGGAAAATGCAGCTTTAAATGTGTTTGACGATTCACAACTTTGTCAGTTACCATAATTTAAATGTTTTGGAAAAAAAAAAATCCCACAATTTTTCAACAAGTTTTATAAAGGTGAATGGCCTTATTCTCATTACAAATGGGCATGGTGAGTTTTGGTGTCATTTAATGTAAATTCATATGTCCCTTCATGTCTTATTTTCTCATCAGATTATAGAATGCCAAAGGTCTAGTGCTTGTTTTACTTCCTCATTATTTGGTTTATCTATCCATCCCAATAAAACAGTATTTTACATATGTTAAGACCAAGGGAAAAATCAAACAGCTTAGAAAAAATGTTTAAAGCTCTTCTCTCAAGTCTATTTTCTTTCTCCTTCTGTCTTTTTGTCGTGTCTTCTTTAACATCTTTCCCTTTGTTCAGTTTCCTCTCTACACAGTTTTTCTGCTTTGAGATGTTTTATGATACTTTTAAAATTAAAAATTTATCTTCCTCAAAAAATTTTATGAACTTACAATATTTTTACCACTTATGTTCCAGTCCCTTGCTTAACAGAGTGAACATGAAAGATTAATCTGATGCCAGAGGGTACAGTGTCAGTGCAAGGGAGGGAAAACAGAATGGAACGTGTTTTTTTCATCAGGAAACTCTGTATGTTCCCTTGTGGTGATGATGAATTCAGCAAAGCAGGTCAGGTTATGGAAATTTACTCCATCTATAAGGACCTGCTTATTTTAATTGTGATATCACTAAAGAAGTAGGAAAACCTAACAATAGTAGACATTTCAAGATAAAATATAGTTGGCCCTTGTACCCACAAGTCCACATCTTTGGATTCACCCAACTGCAGTATCGAAAATAAGTCAAAGAAAAAAAAAACATACATTTTAACAATAGTACAACATAACAATTCTTTAAATAGCATTTACATTGTATTAGGTATTGTAAGTAATATAGAGTGGATGTGCATAAGTTATAGGCAAATACTACATTATTTTATACAAGGGACTTTAGTGTCTGCAGATTTTGATATCCGCAGGGGTTCCTGGAACCAATTTCTCAAGGATACTGAGTGACAACGGCATACATCTCAGGAAAAATGTCCACTTGCTCTAAGTTTCCAAAGTTCCAATGTTTTGCCTATCTTCTGTCCCTCCCACCCAACCTGCCCCAGCTGCTTCTTGGGACAGTGGTTTCATATGGCGTCCTTCAGTGCTAGTGATTCCATGAAGATTCTCAAACTCTGTGGCCTTGTTCCTGGTCAAAATATTTCAGTCTTCCCTTTGTTGTACATTTTACTTTAAGTGTAATTTGGTCAAACCAAGTACTGACCACTTGTCTTGTATTATGTATACATGAAAAAGAATGAAAAGGAAATGACAGAAGAGTGACATAAGAGTAAATGAACTTTGAATATTTCTTGAGACTAGACTGAGAGTCTGCGAAGGCATGCCAGTTATCATATACATCAGATCTAATACACTCCTGAGGTCCTACTTCACACATATTATCTGGGTGAAACTCAAGAAACGGTTATATAAATGCAGGGTTTAGTTTAATAAAACAACATTTAAAACTATAAATATTTTATAAATAGCAGCAGCCTAGAGAGAAGAAAATAAGAAGCTATAGTGAAAAGAAGAAAAATGAAAAGGTGACCACCAGGAGAAGGAAGTACATTGGAGAAGTAAGTATCCTCGTAAAATCTATTTTAAAATGATAATTATCATATCAATAACCATTATTATTCTTATCATCATCATTATTATAAGAGTAGGAGCCAGAAAAAAATCCAAAATGGTTAAGCAATTTGTCAGAGATCAGAAATTCAGACTTACACTAGTTAATATACAGAAGGAGAAGTAGAAAAACTAGTTATAAATCAACAAATACCTGATACCTTATTTAACTCCCTGAAATTTTTAGGTTTTCCCGATGGTTACTTTAAGTGAAAACTGAGCATTAGATTTATTAAAGTTACATGATACCATGTTTCTTTCTTACTCTATAAGAAATGTTGATAAATTTTTAGTTCCTAAACTCAATAAATACAGATTGAATACCTTAACCATTAGAGGCACCCTTAACAGTATATGGGAGACAAACTTACACAGGTCAGTAACTGTCATAGGGGCTTACAATCTAGTAGAAGACTGAAACAGAATGAATAATGTGTTTAAATTACATGGACTATTTGGGTAGAGTCTAGTGCAGAGACTGCCAGTTGTCTTTTGGTAGTTCTCCTCCCCTTCTGTTTGTCTGGACATACATGGCCACCCAGAATAAAGACCACACTTCTCAGCCACCCTAGTGGCTTAGTATTGCCATCTGGCTAAGTTCTAGACAACAGGATGTAAGAGTAAATGTTTGTGATGGCTTCTAGTAATCTTCCTAAGAGACAGGTGATACCTGCTATCTGTCCCTTCTTTCCCTGTCCCCCAGCCTACTGTTTAACATGTGGATATAATGACTGGAGCTGCATCCTTGACCCTTAAGGAAAGGGCCATACCCTAGGGATGTAAGGTAGAAAGTCCAAAGGTGTCTTGGTCCCCAAGGCCTTTGTGGAGCAGAGCTATAGCACCAAGCCTGAGCTGGCTACCTCTGGGCTTTTACAGGAGACAGTAATAATACTGTGTTATTGTTTAAGCTATTTTTATTTTGGGTTTTCATGATCCACAGTCAAGCCTAATCCTAAGTGATACAGTGTAACAATGCAAGCACCACACATGTGGAGAAGATGGACAGGTAGCACCTAAATGGAGTGGAATAGGGAAGAAGTAGCATTAGAGAGATGAATTCACAGCTGGCTGAGACTTTTTAAAGGAGAAACATCAGGAATGAAAGGTAGAGTATTCCAGGCAGGAAAAAACAAAACAAAACAAAACAGTATAAAACACATTGCTGACATGGAAGAGTTCTATGTGTAATTGGGAAACACTAAATAGTTACAGATTGTCAAGAATAAAATGATGATTTCAGGCTGAAAATGTTAGGCTAGGACAGATAGTGAAAGATTTTGAAAGTGTAATACAAGGAATATGGATCTCATTCTTTTAATGATGGGAATATTATAGTGGCCTTTAGAATGTGCCTCAGAGCTCCAATTGCAGAAAGAGTAGCTAACCAATGTCTCACGTTGCTGTGCTCTGGAAGCCATCACCAAGTTTGCACTGAGGTCACCTCTACCAGGGCTGGTCCCAGAGAAAAAGACTGAGCACACTAGGGACACTAAAGTAGGCCTAATCCTGGGAGGTCCAGTATTCTTCTCACAGTAAATTTCAGCTAGAGGACTTCCCAGCAGCCTTGCCAAACCTTCCTTAGAACTGTTCAGCTGTCTAGGATACTTCTGTACAACTTTCCTTCCTTCTTTCTTCCTCTACTTAATTCTGGGTCAGACTTTCGTGTTGGTCTGATGGCTTTCCTGGCTTCTTCCCTCTGGTTCTCACAGGGTGTTTTCTCTAATAAATTTCTGCACATTTAATCTAATCTTGGCATCTGTTTCTTGGAAGACCTGGACTAACTCACACATTTAAGGCTTTTTGTACAATGTGTATCAATGAACCGTATATGAATGCATTGTTGGGATGACAGAATTAGGTACATGGAATTGGAAAAGATAAATTTCTGTGCTTTAGAATTAAATGGGAGTCACTGCAGGCTAATGTAAACCAAAGACCAAAAAAAAAAAAAAATCAAATAGACACGGAAATAATAGCTAACACTTACTAAGTACTTACTATATGCCAGAAATTTTCTGAAGCATTTTATATACATTATCTCATTTAATTCTTACTATAAACCTACTACCACTACAGATGAAGAAACTGAGCCTTTGAGAGATTAAATAATTTACATGAAGTCTCATAGCTAGTAAGCCCACTACGTGGTGAAACTTAAATACTTACATTTAAATACAATCAGTCTAACTTCTACATTCTTCTACGCTGTATCCACAATTTTTTAAAGTAGTAGTCTTTACTTACTTAATTACACTTATATTTTCTAATATGATAATCAATAACAAGTATAAACTAATAGGTATATTCCAAGAAAGTGACCTAAAAGGATTCATTCTATGTATTTGTCATTTTATGACACGAATGTGCATTTGTGAATGAACATGAAGTTAATTAGTATGGAATTATAGCACTAAAATACCTACTTCTCAAAATAAGAGCTAACATAAACTGCACAACATTATACTCATTTTTTTCCTTCTAATTGGTTGGCTCTTGAATTGAAGTACAAAAATTCTAAAACTTCCCACCATCTGGAAATGAGCCTCCCTTCGGAAATTCCTGGGCAACTTAACTCCCAAGAGCTTACTATGCTTTATCCCTCTTATGATATCCTTCTAATAATTATGTGTAATGTTCACCCTGAATATGTTGTTTTACATTTAACATTTCAAAACCATCTTCAGTATATTAATTTATGAAGTCATTAGTGGATTGGTTGGAAAAATCTTGAATGAGCTATGCTTTTTAATTGATAAATAACTTCCTAAAAAAAAATGATTTGCTTACTGCTAACATCAAATTGCCTAGCATTTCATCAAATGGAGAGATGGCAAAGTTTGGATTGGCAAAGTTTTTAATAATGAGAATCGAAGTCCTAAACTCTACTAATAATCAGTTTTAGAAACATAATAAAGAATCTGCTGGTGAAAAATAAGCATCAATATTAGTTTTGCCCTTTTTCAAAATGTTAACATTACTAAACACCATTTTAAATTCAGTTATTGCAAAATTAGGCCTGTTATCTAATTTTTATTAAAAAAAACTCAGAGGCCTTTTACTGTATCACTATAACAAAAGCTAACTTTAAATGTTTCATTAACGTAAGCTATTACTGTTGAAATGATTTTCATTATTGTAAAGTCAATTAATATATCAGGTAAAATGATCCATGTAAATTTGTCTCTTTTAAGGTAATCACACTGACCTATTTATCCTTTATAAGAAAAAATCTTTATTCTAAGATTGTCTTGGAATCATTAAATCAGTAAGTGGAAAGATACTTTCCATTTGCCTACAGAGAGGGAATGTGGTATTTAGAAACAAATATATATATACATGAAATCAATAAGTGGAAAGATACTTTCCATTTGCCTACAGAGAGGGAATGTGGTATTTAGAAACAAATATATATAGCGCAAGACATTTTTGTGTTTTTTTAAATGCATATTTACCAGTAGAGGTCACTATCACACCAATTCACTGGATTTGTCCAGCTACTGCTAAAAGAAATTACAGGGCCTGGCTGAATTTATACGAAAAAAATCAAAAGCCAATACCTAAAATACAATACAGAGGGATATGCTGCTCCACAAATATTAAAAGATCATGTAGATAATTAATCATTTTGAACTTTTAATATGATTATCATACTGATTTTCCTATTGTCCCATGGAGATAAAGGTAAATATATAAACATAGATATATATATTTCTATCTATATATAGTAACTCATTATTTATGCAAGCCAAAAAGTAAAATATTCAAATATTTACATGTGTCCTACCTAGAAACTTTCTAAAATCTTCTTTTCAAAAAGGAAAAAGGTATTACAGCATCATAAAATTAAAATACTATATATTAATGTGCACATTTTCATACGTTCCAAAAGGATTCAATACTAACTAAAACAATGTCAAATCTGCTAGGAAATGCAATGGCACAGGAGCTCAGGATAGAATAGGTGTGGAGACGGGATATAATCTTCAGTGCATGATCAGCAAAGCTAAGAAGGAAATAAAGGTCAGCTATTCAATTATGACCATGTGAACCCCAATTCCAGGACATCAGAAAACTCTCTGGTTAGAGAAACCATGTTTTATCTCCCTAGACTACCCACTTCATGCCCAAGTCAGCGGTAAAGGCTTAAGGTCAGGTCTACCTTCTGAGTCAAATGAATTCCCCATCTGCCTCCAAGTTACATTCTTGCCCTTTGCTAATTCCTAAAATCCTTTAATAGGAGAAAAGGCCCTTCCTTGTACCACATTGTCAAAATAATAGTCTAGTAATGAGTTTTGATTTAAATATAAATACTTAACAAAGTAACAACTTTAAGTTGCTGTGGTCAATAGTCTCTCCATCTTGATGGAGGAAGAGTTAGGACTGGAAATGTGAGAAAAGACAAGAGACAATAAAATAATCTGTAGCTTGTATTTCTTAAATCAAACTGGTCATAAAATAACTATTTAGCCAATATTACATACATGTGATAAAGACAAGTAGAGAATAAGTGCTTTTACCTTGTTAACATATCAGATGATTTTTCTAATTCCTCACACTCCATGTGAAACACACTAGAAAAAGAATCCTAAAAATAGACAACACAGACTGAGAAATAAGTTTGACAAGGTAATAAAAACTATCTAGATACAGACATACATGCTATGGAATTGACAAAAGATCCCAATACTTGTAATATATTTTTACTTATTCTTGGACAAAATAGACCCAAGTACTCATTTTATGACATCCTCAAAACTGCTTCCCATTTCGTTCATGTTAATTTCTGATTTTGTCTTGGAAGAATGATTATACAAGTACTATTTGTTTTTTCTAGGTACTGATGGATTTATTAGTTTCAAAATTTTTTATGCTTATTGAAAATTCTCAAGTTTTGGCTTTTAAGCTTTAAGTACATTGATTATTGTTAAATCCCAGGTAAAGAATCCCTTCTTAAAAAGATGTTTCATTCAGTAATACTTTATGTGATTATTAAAATAACTGTGAAAAATTTAACAACATAGAGAAATACTTCTGAAATTACATTAAAGGCGTGGTGGCTCATGCCTATAATCCCAACATTTTGGGAGGCCAAGGTGGGCATATCACATAAGGCCAGGAGTCTGAGACCAGACTGGCCAACATGGCAAAACCCCTACTCTACTAAAAATACAAAAATTAGCTGGCTGTGGTGGCATGCCTTTGTTATCCCAACTACTGGGGAGGCTGAGGCACATGAATTTCTTGAACCTGGGAGGCTGAGGGTGCAAGCTGCGATCGTGAGATCGTGCCACTGCACTCCAGCCTGAATGATACAGCGATACTCTGTCTTGAAAATAAGAAAGAAAAAAAATTTTTTTTAAATCACATTAAAAAGCAGAACAGCACATTACACCCATGCTCTATTTATATAGAATTGGAAGAAAGCAGAAAAAAAATGATAGTTTAATTTGAGGATAGAAGAAATCTGTACATTTTTTTCCTCCTCACCTTTGCTCACGCTGTTGACGTATTTTAAAACAACAAATAAATGTAATACAAACGAATATAAAGTCACCTAATTCCTTTTCTAAAACCTACAACTTAAGTGGTCAAAAAGTGAGTAAAATATCCTAATAATCATATTGTTGTGCTATACTTTCAAGTAGCACTGATCCAAATCAGTGTACTAACCATAACAGGTGTTAACTGGTAGAAGTATCCACTGAGGGTGAATTAAAGTGATATTTAAGTTGTCTAAAAAAAGTAGTGCTTCACATATAACTTTCAAAAATTAAATGCAAAAAGTGGGTCATAGAGCAAAAATTACAGGTTAAGTGACATACTGCATTAAGGAATTCTGACCTGAAATTTAAAATGATGTCTACTATATTATAATCACCTTTATATTAAAGATTTTATAACTGATTGAAAAATATGAAATAGTATCTATGAAAATACTGATTACCTTTTAGCCTAGTGAGTTCTCATTTGATATTAATGAGAATTTTGTATTAAACAATGCATTCATCTGACATATATACACATCCCAAATGATTGAGATGTTGGCTCATACGGTATAGTCCTTATATCTAAATCAACTAAAATTTCTTAATATAAATTAAATATTGAATATCTTTTATTTTTCTACTTCCCCCCAAAACGTAACTTCAGATATCATACGTAGATTATAACTAACCTATATAAGTGGTAGTCCACACTCTCTTTCCTATTAATCCACAAATGAACAGCCTATTCTTAGGGACTAAAGGAAAAAGAAAACAAATGACTACAGCAAAAAGAAATATCCCAGAAACAGTGATTCATAAGTTGAGAAGGGAGAGAAAGTGCATAAAGAAAAACTGCCTTAAGCCAGGGGCCCTGATTCCACTGGCAAACTCAAGACAGCCGGCCTGGTGTAATTAGCACTCTGTGACAACACTCTATCTTTTCCCAGACACCTGAAAATGTTTCTTCACATTACAAAATCAATGGACTGAAATCTACCAGTTAGAAGAGTTTAGTGGTTTTCCATTGTCGGTAAAAATATGGGACTTATGGGTACCATTAGTAATACTCCTACTGGGCTATGCCTTTTGGTTTCTATACAATTTCTGGCAAGAAGAAATTTTTATACCCAACCCATTCAGAATGAGGAGTCTGGTCTGCCTGTTCATAGCAACTAGGGCACCAGTATTCCTGACCGTGAAAAGTCAGCACACTGTAATGACAATATATTTCTCCACGAAGATAGTGTGGCCATTGATAGAAGCAGAAACACACATTCCCATGGTAATTATTTTCAGGAGGGTGGGATGGGGACATGAACAGAGGTAAAAAAGGGTGATGAGGCACCCTCCACCCTCCACCCCTACCTGTCTTCAACCAGAAGAGCTCATATCCTGATTGGTTTTATATACATACTCATATGCATTTGGGTTTGAGAGAGGGTTCTAAGACCAAAATGAGGTTTAAAAGCAGTGCTTACAGAAATATAAGTTTCTGTCTTTCTAAAAATAAAGAAGTCATACTCTGTACTCACGGAGCAATCTTCATCCACTATGAAAATGGTGCATTTCTGCACTTGCATAAAAGAGATAATAGTGGCAGCTATTTTCTTCAGAATTACTTCTAATGATTGTTGTTCTTCAAAAATTAAACTAGCAAGGTCAAGCAGCACCTAGACAAAAATATTAAGAGCTTATTATTTAGCAATTGTTTGTAATTATTAAAGCACAATTATTTATATGGGTTATAAATTGTTTAACCTAGCAGGTTATAATCAAGTCTGCATTCAAATATTAAATATGTCTCCACTTATTAACAAAATCCTCCATTGACTGTTAATATAGTTAATATAGTTGTTAAGATCACAGGCCCTGAAGCCAGAGTAATCAGTTTTTAATCCTGACTTCCTTTCCTGCTAGCTTTGAGACTGAGGGCAAATTTCTTGAACATGGGGATATTAATAACATTAAAATCACAGGGCTTTTAGGAGGATTAAGATAATATTTATAAAGTATTTTGAACACTATCTGGTACATAAAACACACTGTTAATGTTGTTCCAAACTTTTTAGATCAATATTTGTCAACATTATCAATATTTTTACAGAGTACAGTAAATATTACCCATCAAAGTAAACAAAGTCTTAAGAATTTCCTTTGTGTTTTTTTCTGGTAGATTTCTCTTTCTTCTGAACCTCATAAGTACTACCAAAAACTCAGTGGAGGTGATGCTAACCTAGCTGAGGTCTGAAAGATGAGTAAGAATTATTCAGGTGAAATAGGGAAGAGAAATATTTCAGGCAAAAATAATAGAATTGAGAGAAAGTAGCATACTGAAAGTTTTGATCAGGTTTTATAAGAGCATAGACTATAAAGAGAACTGGGAGATGAGATTGCAACATTAAGCAGAAAAAGAACCTGAAAAGCACTGTGTGTCTTTTGAAGCAGTTTAAACTGTGATGCGCTGCAGGAAAGATGTGGTGTGATCACATCTGTTTGTAAAAATAGGGACTGGATGAAACGATGGCAACAATAGAACAGGGAGAACACTGCAGTTAAAGGCAATGGAAGGTTGCATATCTTATTAACACAGATTCTAAACAGAGAAAATAGAGGGTAGAGAAGATGAATTATCAAAGAAATAATGAAAAAAGAATTACACAGAAGTAAACAGTTTGTTTAAACCTCCAAAGAGATGAACCAACATACAGATGCCAGCATGATGAATGAAAAAAGAATAATATTGTGAAATTAAGTTACAAAAGCAAATATAAATAATCTGAAAAGTTTATAGACACATAGACAAAACAGATATATATAATAATATAAAAATACAAAATATGTATTATATATTATGTTATATATTTATATTGTAGATAATAAATACAAAATAGTTATAAAAGAGCCAAGAATAAGGACAACATGGATGCTAGTTAGGAGACAAAGCACTACTTCTAAATTCTGAGAAATTGATTTTTCAATTTAGAATTTTATACCCAGCCAAAGTGGCAGGATGGTACAATACATATTTTCATACATGCAAGGACTCAGAAAGTTTACTTTACCAATACCCTTTCTTAAGTAGTTAATTGAGAATGTGCTGCAACAAAATAAGGAAGTGAGAAAGAAGTAGGGCATCTAAAAGATAGTGGAATCTTTCTAAGAAAGCAATGAAGAAAAGTTCTATGATGACACTAGTATAGCAGGCATAGGGCTAAATAGTTTAGCTTGGAAGAAGAAAGGTTGGAGAACCTCAGTTTGGACCTCTCCAAATAGAAGCAGAATGGGAATTCAACAGGATGCCTAATATAATGGACTTTGGGGAGGGGTGGAAACAAGAACATGAGGCTATACTAGAGCAAAGAGTTCAAGGAAAAAAATTCAGAAACATCAGGAAAAATGAAAAGTTCTATAACAAAGGTAATATGAACAACATTTACATAATTATAGTGCTTATAAATAGTTTCTTTAAAATTGCAACTTTAGAATCAACCTAGACAAAGCCCAGGAAAAGTTCATCACGGTTGTAGAACAGTATATATTACCAATGTGGACAATTGTAAAAGAAAAAGTCCAGATGGGAAAAGCAGGGCTAAGGAGTGGTAGTTGGGAAAACGAGATAAAGAGAACAGGGGATGCTAAGACACCCATCTTACAAAGTATGAAATCAAGAGTAATATCTATAGTTGATAGAGCAAGACCTAAAACCATTATTTAACAACACAAGTGCAACCCATACAGTGACTTAAAACAGTGATAGAATGATTCCAGTAAGATAAGGGTAATGGCAAGTAAGGTGTGGTGCAAGTCAAATAAATCCTCATCTCCCAAGTTAATGAACATTGTATAACAAGATAAACAACTAAGCCTGGAAAATAGGAAATAGAAATGACTACTAGAAAAAATAAAGTATTGAGAAACTGAATCTATACTATCTAAATTTTTAATAATCTGCATACATTACTTTGATAAAAATGTAACAATTTTTAAGAAGTATTTCTATATACTTTCTTTAGTAATCAGACTGACCTGATTTCTCTTGTTCTCCAGCAGTGAAGTCTCATAGAGCTGAGCATTATGAAGAACAATACCACAAAATGCCAAATAAGCAGCAAAGTCCTAAAAATCAGATAAGAGAATAGACAAATAAAAACTGTACATAAAACAGCCTAGTTATATTGCCTGAAATACAGGTCCCCAAATATTTACAGTTAGAAAGCCAAAAGAGTAGATGTTTGTTCTACATAAAATTAGGATGATATAAACCAAGTCTTAGCTAAAGGTGCTAAAATAGTCTCCTAAGGTATAAATTAGGTATAACTCAATAAGGAGAAAAAGGAGAGGAACTAAGATAAAGACCTCTTTATACCACTTGAAGTTACAATTTATTCTATGCAAAATTTGGTTTAGCCTCTCCATGATATTAAGACTTGGATCTACGCTGAAACTATTATATAAATAGCTTGTAACTCATTACTGCAGCAAACAACAGCTTATGTACTCATTAAAAGAATATCCACAATAAAAGCATAAAGTTAAATATTATATAAGGTTGCAAACATTACTTTAAATATGTCATTTTTAACATGGATCTATCATTGTTATACTATACTAGGGTAATATGTTTACAATTATATAAATTATTGATATAAATATTTAGACAGTATACCTTATCCACAATGTGATAGAGCCTTAAAAATTCAAATCAATTCAAGAGGGAGTTATATTAATGGATTATAAACATAATAATGGAATATAAAGCCAATCCAGGAACCATATTTTCACACCAAATATTCTCAAGTGCCATGAACAGAACAGGAGCCTAGATGTCTATTACTCTGATTTTTAAAAAGTATTTGCTATGTTCCAAAGCAATTATAACAAGGGGAGCAACACAGGTGCCAACATAACCTATAGCATAGAGATAAAAATAACTGTCTTGTTTGAATGTTTTCCAAATTCAAAAGCTCCTACTAATTTTCAGGGGAACACATAAACAGCAATGGGCTTGGGAATAGGAATAATTCAGTAGGCTATGATATACACATAATTACTTATTCAATAGGAGAAATAATGAAACCTACTCATAGAATGAATTTATCAACAGTCTTAAGGGCTTCTGTCCTTAAATGGAAAGCATGTCAATGAGGTGTGTGGAAGGTATTCCTTCAGAGTTGAACAAGAATAATAATAAAATAATGCTCACTGTTGCTCTCTCTGAAGCTAAATTTACATCATCTATCCTGAATTCACACCTTGGCGCCCCACTGTCTGTGTGCAAGGCTTATAAAACATTCAGAAATTTGCTACACCAGGAGGCAATTCCAATTTTTAGCCAATCAAAAGTGCTGAACTTGTAGCTGTGTTTTTATGGGGTTTTACTCAAGGTTGGATCCCTATAGCAGTGATGAAAGGTAAATGAGATAGTTAAAATGCCACAAGTCACCCTCTGTGTGGCCCCAACATGCCCAGTGCAGGCTTGGCAGCACAGCAAGGAGGGAATTTGGGGGTTTCTGCTGACTGAATAACACAAGTACTCAGATGTGAAATCATCGCTCTATTTAGCCTAAGATACACTTTTGAAACTTTCAGATCATTTTTAACTCTAATCTTTTTGTGTGACCAACAATTTCAGCAACAGCTAATCCTAGAGGTGTATATACTACAAAGAAAAAGCATCTTCCTAAATTGGCTCATGCTTGACACAAGTTTTGGTACCTTTTCATCTTTTTCAGTAAATGTCCCACCGTTTCCTGATTTCTTGTTGATGGCCTGGGCTACACCAACAACCTGGTATAAGGAGATAAAAGTGATAAATTTTTTATTGACTGAAATTACTGGTAAAAATTCACTAAAATGTATTTATAGAAGATATCCTGCATGTGCTATAAAATAACACTAGTCTACAAAACAAAAGCAAAACCCCTCATCAGCATTTGAGCAAGCTTTACATCATTTACCATATTCTTTCATCCTAATAAGAATTCGAACATTTTTAATTTATTAGGGCCCAAACTATGTTTGATTCTGTGATTTCACCCTGTATTTTGAATGAAATTATTTTAGCAATCACATTTTAAGTATATATTTTCCATAGTTTTAAAATATAAATAATAAATTTTGATTACAGTTCCAATAAAGTATATAAGAAAATGAACATTTTATATGGGTTTTAAATATAATGTTTCAAAATGGCTAAAATGCTCTTTTACTAAAAATGAAACAGGACCTACTGGCCAATCATGGAAAGAATGCAGGAGGATCATTAGGGCAAAAATAATTCTTAATGTAAGGATGTAGTCCAACTTTTGAAATTTCTGCCCTTGAAAATTATTTTACCTTTAACAGACTTATTTTTGGGAAAGAGGGTACTGAAAAATCAAAACAGGAATTAACATGCTGAGGCTTATTTCAAATAGATGAGAAGGCATTTGGAAGTTACTTACCTTTTAGTTCCACCTTCATTTTGAGTTATTACCTTAGTCTTATAAAGACCTTCAACTTACTCTTCTCTCCACTTTATTACTTTTAAATTCTACTCTTTCCTTTCTTCTGCTATTTAGTATCAGTGGAATAAGCTATTATCCTCTAACTGGCTATACTTCAGAAATATGTATCTTTAGTTCTATGTGGATGGTTCACTTTGTTTTCTCAGCACACTATAGTATCTTAGCTTTAAGAAAAAGATATAAAATCCTCCTCTAGGATAGCAGAATAAGAAAGGGGAAATACCTTATTGTCTTATGTAGTTTTCTAGTCTTCTTAACATTTTTCTCTTTTTTTTTTTGCCCATATGGTAAAGGGATATTAACTGTTTTTAAAAGCAGAATTATGCAATTATCCTATACCTTTTTATTTCCTTTAGAGCAACTCTCTCTTATTTTTACATACTCTTTAGCTCTTGAAAACAGCAGCAGATTTCCAGATGTTCTAACTTCACTGACTAAATTTCTAGTAAAATTCCTCTAAGGTCAAAAATGTCTGGATTGTAGTTAGGAATGTTCACTGGAACTATAATCAGAGCCACTTGAAGTTCACTGGGGTCTAATATAGAGTAGTATAATTCAGTTATTTTAAATGCTCAGATATTCATTCATCCACTCAACAAATACTGAAGTGCCTATTATGTACCAAAAAGTAATAAAAAACTGGGGAAGTGATTACTCTGAAGGAGCTCAGAATCAAGAATGAGTGATACATAAACATAGACCTATAGCGTAGTAGGATGGTGGGATCCGTTTCATGAAACAGTGTCCGTGGATCGCTAGGAGCACTGAAGGGGCACTTAATGTGTGTAAAAGAGAAGGAGTCTCAGAAATGACATTTAATTTTTTTTCCTCTAATAAATAGTTTTACAAAGGAAAGACATAAACTTTAAATCTGTGTTTTAAGAAAGATGAGTTTCAAACAGATATAGAAAGTATTATGCAAAGTTTCTGATAAATATGTAGTACAAAAAGTATATATTGATATGCTATCTGTACCTGGAACTGTATAAAGCAATGTACTAAGCAAGAAAATAGAGAGAAAGCTCCTGCTCACTCAAAAATATAAAAAGACAAAAAATCAGCTGCTTATTAAATGATTACTAATCAAACTATATTAACACTTTAGTCCGTCATCATATCAACATAAATTTACAGTGAGATGATTCCTTTCAGTCTTTTTTTTTTCTTTTTGAGACAGGGTCTTGCTCTGTTGCCCAGGCTGGAGTGTTGTGGCACAATCACAGCTCACTGCAGCCTTGATCTTCCAGGCTGAGGCTACTCTCCCACCTCAACTTCCAAGCAGTGGGACTACATGGAAAGCATGTGCGTGCCTGGTTAAATTTTTAACATTTTTTTGTAGAGACGAGGTTTCAGTATGCTCAGGCTGGTCCCAAACTCCTGCGCTTAAGCAATTCTTCCGCTTTGGCCTCCCAAAGTGCTGGGATTACAAACATACAGTAAGATAGAAGAAATAAATTCAATGATTTATAGCATAGGAGGGTGACTATACTTAACAAAAATGTTGTATTGGGGTGACAGACACTAGAAATACCCTCATTTGATCACTATGCATTATATACATGTACCAAAGTTTCACATATACCCTGTAAATTTGTACTAATAAATAAATAAGTAATAAATATTAAGAAAAACAAACCAAGTTCTGTCAAAAGACTATTAGCCCAGGAAAATATAGTTGGTCCTTTGTATTCAACAGTGATAGGAAATATTTGACAAAAAAATTTTACAACCCACAGCAATAAAAATAACATCAAATAAATATAGTAGGACAATTATATACAGAGCACTCACATTATATTAGGTAGTATAAGTAATCTAGGGGTTTGCTCAGAGCAGGGGGCTGAAGAATGGCTCCTCTGTTTACAACACATGGAACAGGCATCTGGGGTCACTGTGACAAGGGGCACAAAACTTGTGGCTCCCTAAGAACAAATGTCCTACATGTGTAACAAAAAAAGTAACCCAGAGATGATTTACAGTGTATGAGAGGATGTGCGTAGGTTTTATGCAAATATTATGTCATTTTATATAAGGGACTTGGGCATCCACAGATTTCGGTATGAGGGGATGGAGTGGAGTCCTCAAATCAATCCCACTTTGTATACTGAGGGACAACTGTGTATCTAATATATATATGTGCCTCCATCCCCAGAAGGGTGACATTTGAAAAACGACACTAATAAAAACAGATGAAAAATAGAATAAAAGGCATAGTGTTTGTCCAGGGTTGCATACACAGTAAAAGACAAATGACAGTTTAATTCTCTGACTTTAAGGATCCTGAGCAAAACTAGCACCCTCTGCCCTCATGTTCATATAAAGTCAGTCCTTCTTTCTGCTGTCATCCATTGCTTCTTTAAACAAATTAGATCATTGTCTTTAAATCAAGTAACTGCTAACTATAGGCTTTGAAATGTCCATTTTTAATGACAGCTTTTATTCTAAGTATATGTCAGACTCCATATGAGCGGCAGCACTCCTAAAAGCATTAGCTTCCATATCAGAATGTCCATTCATTTTTGCCTACCTGCTGGCTAACTACTCTCAGATACAGGTACTGCATGCTATTTTTGTAAAAGCGCAAAAAAGTCTTTCTGTTTTCTATTTTACTGGCACGATGCACAGCACAAATGGATGTTATGTCCTCAAAGGGTTGAGTGTTCTTTTAGGAATGCAAAGGCCAAGACTTGACTCTCACTGGGTGAGCAGTGTGGAATGTGACAGCTGGTTGCTTCAGGGCAACTGATCATTGCCACAGTGAGCAATTTCTTCTTCAATAAGCAGCTGCCCCAGACATTTTCTGAGGCCGTACATCAATCCCAATACATTTCCCCATCCCCAGTTCAGGGGATGCTCAGCATGGAAACTAAAAGCAAAGGAGGAAAGGACAGACTACAAATCATAGCTATCCCTCTCTCTCAGCCTCAGAAGATCTCCATTGCAATTGCAGAACTCAAGACAGTCTAATCTGAGCCAAATACAAACTTTACTAAGAAAACTAGAACTTAACAATATATAGAGGAGTTAGGGGAGAATTTTCCCTAGTGCTCTTTTCAAACTTTTCTTTGACTCATTTATCCATTCTGCCATAAATACTTTATTCAATAACTACTAAGTGCCTTTATGTACCAGTAGTGAAGAAAACAGATGAAAATCCCTGTCCTCATGGAGGTGACATTCTAATCAGTGTTAGGCTTGGGAATCCCACCCCCATACCCTCTCCTCACCTGCTTTACAGATGAGAAAACTGAGAGTGAGAGAGTTGACACAAGAGATCCAGGCTTTCTGACTTCTCTTCTGAATCCTAAGGAATCATCAAGTTACGGTAATATTCCACGCGGTAGGCAAAATAATGGCCCCCAAAGATGTCCTTGTCCTAATCTCTGGAACCTATGAATATGTGACCCTTAAATGACAAACGGGGCTTTTGACATGTGATAAAGTTAAAGATCTGGAGATGGGGAGATCCTGAATTATCTAGGTGGGCCCAATGTAATCACAAGGTCCTTGTAACGAAAAATGGAATGCAGGAGAGGCAGAGTCAAGGAAACATTTGACGATGCTATTCTGCAGGTTTTGAAGACAGAGGAAGGGGCCATGAGCAAGGGGTACAGGCAGCCTATGGAAGCTAGAAGGGGCAAGAGAACAGGTCCGTTTCTAGAGACTCCACACAGAACACACCCCTATAGATGCCCTGATTTTAGCCCACTGAGAATTATTTAGACTCTGAAGTCCAAAGCTTCAAATAAAATATGTGTGCTATTTTAAGTCACTAAATTCCCGGTAGTTTTTTTACAGCAGCATTAAGAAACCAATACATTCCATCCAATTATGATTCCTATATTCTTGCATTCTTTTTCTTCTTCTCCACACCTCATTTTATCTCTTCTGTTTCACTATGTAAATCCTCACTGTCTTTGAAGAACGTGACATCTCATTCCTAATCATCTTCCTGCCTTCAGTCTATCTTTGACACTTCAGCCAAATTTATATTCTTGGGGCACTGTTGTGCATACACAGATCACCTCATTTCTCAAAAATTTTAATGGTTTCACCCATCTACAGAATAAAAATTAAAGACTCTAACTAACATTCCACACCCTCAACTTAACTAGATCACTTACATGGGTCTTTGGATTAGAATACTGCCATGTCATTTGTTCACATAATTCCTTGAAATATCACCTTCCACCTTCTCTACTGAGGCCAAATCTCCAAAAAATCTTCCCTTCAAACCTACCCCTCGAAACTCTGTGTGGCAGTTGTATATGCCCTACACCAGACAGGGTATTCCTTTTTAACCTTTTAACCTCATTTTTTTTACTCATATCCTAGCCCTGCAAGTAGATTATTTTCTAAGGACATGATTTATATTTTATGCTTTATGCTACTAACAACATTTTGCATTGTTTTACATGTACTCAAAGGTTGAATAGTATTTGCTGTTGATGATAATGGGAGAAATGCCAGCAAGAATAAAAATTTTTAGGGTGATGTACTAATTGAACAATGCACATTCAAATAATAATTAATTATGTCTTCCCATTTTTGGCTCTAGCCTTTGCTTAAGATTAAGAAATCCATCCATATCTGAGAACTTTGTGTGGCAGTAAAAACTTTATGTTCTTAATAAGCCATTAATTGTGGAGTTGAAACTTATAGCCTAAGGTAACACTGGAAGATAAAAGAAAGGAAAGCTTGAGATTATTTAATTTTTAATTTAAAAAGTATAGAAAAATCACAAAGAATGAGATAGTAAGCATCCATGCCTTTGCCATCTAGAACAGTGGTAGTGTGAGACTTGTTAAAACACAGTTTCATGGGTCTACCCCCCAAATTTCAGATTTTGTAGATCTAGATTGGGGCCTGTATTTCTAAAAGTTCTTAGATGATTACAAATGCTGCTGGTCCAGGGACAAAAGACACGTTGAGAACTACTAATATAGAATTACTAAATGTTAATATTTGGTGATGTTTCCTTTATTAATACTATTAAATTAAGATAAAATTAAATTGGACTTCCTCTTTCCAGTCTCATTCTTCTTCCTCCTGTTCTTCCTACCATAGTCAACCTTCTTCATCATACTGTTAAAAAATATATAAATCTATACACAAAACATAGTACTTTTATCTTTCAAAAAGGTTTCTTAAATGAAATAATACATACAAAACATTTTGCAACTTCCAATTGTATTCACTGTTGTTTTTTAAGGTCAATTCATATAGATCTGGTTCATTCATTTTACATACAATATTGCATTCCATATCAAACTGTATTCATTTGATCTCCAAAGAATGGATGTCTGAGTTGTTTGCAACTTTTTACTACTATAATCTTTGAGAAACACCTTTGTATATTCTTCTTGTACACATGTGCAGCAACTTCTCTGGTTAAATCTTCAAAAAGATTATACAAAAATTTATACCTTTACTAGCAAGGCATAAGAATCTCCATTAACCTCACATCCTTACCAGCGTCTGGTGTTATCAGACTTTTTCAATGTTTGTCAATCTGATGGGTAGAAAACTGTATATCACTGTTGCTTTAATTTGTATTTTCCTGATTACTATAGAGAATGAACATCTTTTTTTATTGTTATTGGCTAACCTGGTATCCTCTTCTGTGTTGCCTATATGTACATTAGCCAATTTTGACCATTTTAGTTATGGTTTTAGGATGGGCTATTATTAATGGATTTTAGAATCAAAGTTAGATATTTCTTTAAGTGACTGGTAAGATTGATTTTATCCTTCTGTATATACAGGCTATTTATCTTTATACTTACTTTATATCTCAAGGGAATGTTTACAGATATTCCATGGTTAGGGGATGAGACAAGGATAAACAGAAGAGAATGATGCTTTTAGTTTACTCTCACAGCCTTTATGGCTACGAATGGGCAGCCAAGTAAGTTGGAGAGAAGCGTCTAAGGAATTGAAAGATATAAAAAAGCAATGCCCTGAAGATAACTGGCATCAGAAATAACATGATCAATGCCATTCTTTCTAATACAGTTAAGAAATCTCTTCCTCACTAAAACCAGAAAAATTCAAATGCTAAAGAGTTTGCCATTAAAAAAAGGAGAAGGGAGGGCTTGCCATGTAATAGGCACTTTGTAACTGTTCATTCATTTAATCCTTGGCATAATCCTTTAATTATCATTCCCATTTTATCACAGAGCAATCCGATGTTCAGAAAACTTATATAACTAGTTCAGGAATATGAAGACCCAGACACTCTCCAGACTTGATTCCAAGGGCTACAATTCTTTCTACTACTCCCCACAGGAAAAAGTGAAATCAGCTCTAGTATAAAATATAGGCCTTTTTTTTTTTTTTTTGAGACAGAGTCTTGTTCTGTCGCCCAGGCTGGAGTGTAATGGCGCACTCTTGGCTCACCACAACCTCTGCCTCCCGGGTTCAAGCAATTCTCCTGCCTCAGCCTCCTGAGTAGCTGGGATTACATGCGCCCACCACCATGCTTGGCTAATTTTTGTATTTTGAGTAGAGACGGGGTTTCACCACGTTGGTCAGGTTGGTCTCAAACTCCTGACCTTGTGATCTGCCCACCTAGGCCTCCCAAAGTGCTGGGATTACAGGTGTGGGCCACCGCGCCCAGCCAAATTATAGGCTTTTATGAACTATTCTTTTATACTCAAGGAATCATGGAGACCAAGGGTCCTCCAGTACACACCAACGCTTAGTCTTTAGATCTCATAAGTATGCTTATCTTCTTAATGCACATTTTCATCAAAGGGAATGGAACAACTTCAAAATTATAACTCTAAGAAACAAAGACAATCCAACGTGGCTGCTAAAAGTTGTTTTCTTGGACTTAGATTATAAGTCTCGTAACAAGTTTTCACAGCCAAGAACCACTTATGCAACATTAAAAAGAAAAAAATTCTATGTATCAAGGAAAAGTGAATAATAATGCAGTATCAAAAATAAGTAGATTCTTCAAGAAAAAGCAAAACTAATTTGTGGTGATAGATATAAGAACAGTGCTGCCCATGGGTGGTGAGGATTGATTAGGGAATTAGTTATACAGATATATGCACATTTTTCAAAACTCATCAAATTGTACATTAAGATCTCTGTGTTTCATTATACATGAGTTTTAAAGCATTTTAAAAGCAAATGAATATGTAATTGCTGAAGGTATGTGAAAGTCGCCCATGTGCCAAGTTCCCAGCTGTCTAGGTAATGTTGAAGCAGGCTGAAGTCCTGGTCATTTGTTCTGTGCTATTAGGCAGGATGGTCACTCCCCAGATGGGGCCAGGGCAAATCCAGTCTCTGGGGGTCAGTAGCTGTCCTGTCCCAGGAACATCCTGTGGGAATAGAGTCAACCTGAGACTGGGGTTCTTCCCCATGAGGAAATGCTTGGCATAATTGTTGATCCCAGTGTTTATTCTCATCTCTTTGAACAATTAAAAAAAAAAAAATTACCCTCCTGCCAAATAGTAAACTCTCTGCCACACTAGCTTTTAAGTAATGAGGTAAAGCTCTTAAACCTAGAACTAAAGGGACTTTTTGCCTTATTAGATCTTTCTGTCCCTTGATATACAGAGATTCTGTCTGGAGACTGAACAGCACATAGCCATTGTGAGCAAAGTCTCCATATAAGCCCTTTAAAAACTGCCAGAGACACAAAGGTTACATAGCAGAAAAGAGCCTGCTGTCTTTCCCATGGCAGGGTACATTTAGTGTTTACTGTTGTTGTTTAACTTTCCATTCCTCCATTTGTCTGGCTTTGCAACATTCTCAGAAGGAGGAAATGGACATTTTCTGACCCCCTCGAAGTGAGAGCTCTGCAGTAGGCACTGCCACGTTCCTCATCTCACTAGGAATTCAAAACCACCCTGTGTGTTTGCACTTTATGCTGAAACTTTACAAACCAGTCGCCTAAAGCAAAGACAGAAGAAACTTGCTCAAGGAATCACTGCTTCTAAGCCAGCACAAGACCAAGTCACTTTTGCTACAAAGTCAGAGGTCTTTCTTTCACACTCTGCCTCTCTGCCTAAGTGACAGTAAGCCTAAAATGTCAATAAAAAATTTCGTATATCAACACAGGTTATACAAGTTGTACTTCATATCAGAATAATTCCACCACTGTTTATGTTCACCTTTACACAATACATTGCCAAAAATGACTTCAGAGCCCTGGATCTATTTAATAATGAAGATTTATTTTAAGGGTGGTATCCTGCCTGACGCCAGGTGTTGGCCTGAAAAGCATAGGCTTACCCTGGACAGTGTTGTTGGATTTGGACTCTGTTAAATAAGGATCAAGTTTGTTCCAGCAATGCCTGAACTTATTATGAGTCTATGTCTCTATAGCCTTGTAAAATGCCCTGCCAATAAAGCCTCCTGATAATTACAGTGTAAAGTGGTGTGTCCATAATGGGCACCTAATACAAACAGAAAAGAAGTAACACAGCAAAAATGGTTAAAAAGCAAGTTTTGTGCATCAAAACACTAAACAGGCTGAATAAAATTTAAAAATTAAAGTTGGTATCAAAGGGGTTGAGAGAATGCCTTCTTTACTAGAGCTGAACTAAGTGTTTGGATCACTGCTATTGCCTCTGCTGGTCTAGCTAACCACATACATAGCCATTGAAAGCTAAATATCCATATAATTTAACATAAGATATTCAAGAAAAACATATGTATGTGTCATGTATATATATGTACACACATAATTTCTTTACATTCTAAGCCCTTCATATGGAGAACATAGCTTATTATGTTCTCATAGCCAAAACATAATTTTATCTCTAAATATTATCCCTCCAAATGGAAGATGTGCCTGAGAATGTATGAAAGCACAGATGCAGACATCTGTCTCACTAGCGAAACTCCTAGTTGTAGGTGTCACCAGCAAAAAAAGACATGACCTCTTCTCCATAGCTGTGCCAGTTAATATACAATGAAGTAATTGTAGACATGCCTCAGAGATATTGTGGGTTTGGTTTCAGGCAATGGCAATAAACTGAGTTACACATATATTTTGATTTCCCAGAGGATATAAAAGTTATTTTTAGACTATACTGTAATTTCTTAAGTGTGCAATAGCACTATGACTAAAAAACAATGTACACACCATAATTAAAAAATACTTTATTGCTGAAAAATGGTAGCAATCACCTTAGTCTTTAGCTAGCTATACTTTTTGCTGGTGAAAGGTCTTACTTTGATGTTGATGTCTGCCGAATGATCAGGGTGCTGGTTGCTGAAGGATGGGGTTGTTGTGGAAATTTCTTAGCATAAGACAACAATGAAGTTTGCCACCACAGATTGACTCTTCCTTTCGTGATAGATTCCTCTGTAGTATGTGATGCTGTTTGATAGCATTTTACCCACAGTAGAACTTCTTTCAAAATTGGAGTCAATCTTTTCAAGGTGTGCCACTGCTTTATCAACTAAGTTTATGTAATATGCTAAATTATTTGCTGTCTTTCAACAATATTCACAGCATTTACAGCAGGGGTAGAGTCCATCTCAAGAAACCACTTTCTTTGCTCATCCATAAGAAGCAACAGTTCATCTGTCCGAGTTTTATCATGAGATTGCGGCAATTCAGTTACATCTTCTGGCTCTACTACTAATTCTAATTCTCTTGGTACTTCCACAATATCTGCAGTTGCTTCCAACAGTGATGTCTCAAACCCTTCAAAGTCATCCATGAAGGCTGGAATCAACTTCTTCCAAATTCCTGTTCATGTTGATAATCTGACCTCCTCCCATAAATCACAAATGTTCCTAATGGGATATAGAATGTTGAGTCCTTTCCAGAAGGTTTTCAGTGTACTCTTCCCAGAGCCACCAGAGGAATCCCTATTTAGGTCAGTTATGGCCTTACGAAATGAATTTCCTAAATAATAAGAATTAAAAGCAGAAATTAGTCTTTGCTCAAATGGGCTACAGAATGGATGTTGTATCAGCAGGCATGAAAACGACATTGATTTCCTTGTGCATCTTCATCAGAGCTCCTGGGTGACTAGGTGTACTGTCACAGAGCAGTAATATTTTGAAAGAAATCATTTTCTCTGAACACTAGGTCTCAATAGTAGGCTTAAAATATTCAGTAAATCATGCTGTAAACAAAGGTGCTGTCATCTAGGCTTTGTTGTTCCATTTGCAGAGGACAGGCTGAGTTGAATTAGCATAATTCTTAAGGGCCCTAGGATTTTTAGAATGCTAAGTGAGCACTGGCTTCTACTTAAAGTCACCAGCTGCATTAGCCCATAACAACAGAGTTGGCCTGTCCTTTGATGCTTTGAAGCCAGACATTGACTTCTTATCTCTAGTTATGAAAGTCTGAAATGGCATTTTCTTCTAATAGAAGACTGTTTAGTCTATATTGACAATCTGTTGTTTAGCATAGCCACCTTCATCAGTGATCTTCACTAGATCTGTATAACTTGCGAAAGCTTCTCCATCAGTACTTGCCACTTCACCTTGCACTTTTGTGTTAGGGAGATGGCTTCTTTCCGTAAACCTCATGAGACAACCTCTGCTAGCTTCCAACTTTTCTTCTGAAGCTTCCTTACCTCTCTCAACCTTCAGAGTATTAAAAAAGTTAGGGACTCGCTCTGGATTTTGGGCTTTGGCTTAAGAGAATGTTGTGGCTGGTTTGATCTATCCAGACCATTCAAACTTTATGTGAGCAACAAGGCAATTTGGCTTTCTTAGCGCTCATGTGTTCACTGGAGTAGCACTTGTAATCTCCTTCAATAACTTTTCCTTTGTGTCCACAACTTGGCTAACTGGCACAAGAATCCTAGCTTCTGGCCTATCTCGGCTTTCAACATGCCTTCCTCACTAAGCTTATTCATTTCTAGCTTTTGATTTAAAGTGAACACTTGAACACTTAGAGAACGCTATAGGGTTATCAACTGGCTTAATTTTAATACTGTTGTGTCTCAAGGAATAGGGAGGCCAAAGGAGAAGGAGAGAGACAGGGGAACATGAAGAAGGCGAAAGTTTCGGTGAAGTGTGTTCAAGAGAGAATGGAAGGAAATGGAAATGGCAAACATGGCCTGTATAGCTCTTTCAAAGAGTTTTGTTCTGGTGATGATCAGAGAAATGAGGTGGTAAAGCAGATGTGTGATCCAGTGAGTGTTTTGCTTTTGTTTTCAAGATGGGAGAAATACTATGTTTGTATGCTGATGAGCAGATTTGGTAGCCAGGAAAACTTTAATGATTCTGGACATAGAGGAGAGAACTGCTGAGTTAATTTCTTTGACCACGCAAACCAGGGATGGGGAGGCAATGTAGAGATTTCAGGGGAGAAGAGAAAGGATTAGACTGTAAAACAATACATGCAAAAGAAAAAGAGCTAACTGTTTTGTTCCCCACAAACCAATGACTTATTTTAGGAAATATGACAACTCTCTCCCTTTATAACTTATCTACAAAGCCAGAAAGTATTTTAGATTTGTCCTTTTCCCTCATTCCTCCATCAAATCAATCACTAAACCTCCTAAACAGAAGTGTAACAAATCTGCAAAAAACTCTTTAGCAGCTTTCCTGCCTCTAAACAAAGCACTCTCTCTGCTTATGAACAAATATGGAAGTTAATTATAAAAATATATCAAGTGTCAAATTATGTAGCTCTGGGTTAGAAGCAAAGAAAATGGTTCGAACTTACTGCCGTGGCCACCCAGATTTTTAAATAATAGCAAATACTTCCTGGCATTAAAAAAAATTCAGTACCTCCTTTGCATGACATTAGAAGGCTCTTCTTTATCTTGCCTCTGTCTACCTGTCTGACCTCATTTCCAGGCACTTCCCTCCTTCTAGTGGATACTCAAACAGTGTAGCAAAGTAACAGAGGTATTCCCTTTGCTCTCAGTCCATCAACAGAGGCAGAAAACAATGGCACAGAAAGATACGATAGAGACATACCAATGAGCATTGCCTGTGGATATTAAACAGTGAGTACTTATATTACATGCAAACAGAGATCTTATGTAGATCTGTTAGTATTTGTGGCACAGTATTTTAAAAGTCTTAGCCAGGTGCAGTGGCTCATGCCTGTAATCCCAGCACTTTGGGAGGCTGAGGCGGGCGGATCACAAGGTCAGGAGTTTGAGACTAGCTTGACCAACATAGTGAAACCCCATCTCTACTAAAAATACAAAAAATTAGCCGAGTGTGGTGGCAGGCGCCTGTAATTCCAGCTATTCAGGAGGCTGAGGCAGGAGAATCGCTTGAACTCGGGAGGTAGAGGTTGCAGTGAGCTGAGATCATGCCACTGCACTCCAGTCTGGGCGACAAGAATGAAACTCCGTCTCAAAAAAAAAAAAAAAAAAAAAGTCTTTTAATACCTCAGTAATTTGCCACCATACAAAGAGGCAGACATCTTCCTCTTTTTCTCCTTAGTCTTCCCTTTTTCATGCTCTACTTCCTCTTTTCCCTCTGATTTAAGACAACCTTGAACACCAATTTTTGTGTAAACCTTTGTGTAAACCCAGTCTACATCGCCTCTCCTCTGGCAGTTCATATTATTTTTTAGTACATGAAAGGTGATAACTCAAAATGATTTAAGAGATCATTTTAATTAATGAGCACAGTTCCTCTTTTATCCTCTGGCTAGTTTTAAGGAAAGAGAAAATAAACATGGAAATATATGTTCTATATAATAAATAATGAAAGTACATTAGTACTATGTCTAGTAGGTTAAAGTGCCTCCACAAATTCTCTGATACTACTCTTTTCAAGAGCTGGAGCCTAATTCCCTTCCTCTTGAGTCGGGTGTAGAACTTAAAGTCCCACTGCTAAAGAACAGAATGCCAGAAAAGTCTTGGTGATGGACAACTTTGGAGACGAGGTCATATAGAGCACTACTGCTTCCTCCTTGCTCAATTTTTTCTCGAATTGCTCACTCTGGAGAAGTCAGCTGCCATGATGTAAGGACACTGAGCAACTTATGAAGAGTCCACATGGTGAGGAACGAAGCATTTCTCCCAAGAACTTCTTGAAAATAGATGATCAAGCATAAGTCATGTAGCCCCTGCCCACATCCTGACTGCGTGAGATACCTGAGCCAGAAGGAACCAAGCTTTATAAGCCACTCCAGAATTCCTGAACCACAAAAACTGTGAGATAATAAATGTTCATGCAGAATCACTTAGTGTAATTTGTTATGTTGCAAGAGATAACCAATACTGCATAGTACTCAAGATTATCAAATAATTTGTAATAATCAAATAGATCTAGAATTCTAAATCCAGGTCATTTCACTCCATTTCACTAGTATAAACTGATGGAAACAAATTTAAAAATTTTTGTAAGATCCTCATCTCTTGCTCTTTGATTTCAATTCAGCCTAGACTATTAATTTCCATTCTATGATCAAAAGCAAGTAGAGATTTAGCATAGACTATTAATTTCCATTCTATGGCAGAAGACAAGCAAATGGAGATTTTTAGATAAGCATTTAATAAGAAGGAATACAAGGTACTTAACAGTTGATAAAGCACTTTATGTAATCTTAGACATTAATGGATGAGTATAGATGTTTGTACATATCTATTGAGAGCAGCAATTTCATTAACAATCACTTTAACTCTTCAAGAATGCATGAAAACATGAAAATTATTTTATAGTCAAAATCCACCCCAGGGTCCAATTATATGATGTTGGGTTAGATATTATACAAAGAAATGTTTTATGCTTATCTGGTTCCAGACCCCTAATATCCATTATTCAGGGACTATGTAAAACTTCTCAAAATTAAATTTATAAATCATCTATTAAATTAAAAATGTCATGTATTCCAAAAAGTGCTGGAATGGTTATCTTGAAATTACCAATGAAGATAAGTTTCCTATTTGAATAAAATATAGCATTCAATATGAACCAAATTTTCTGAGCATTAAAAATAGGATACCACTTGGGTACACAAAGCCTACCACATTAATTTAATCTTCAGTTTCAAGTTTTTATTCACTCTTTCTTTTTCTTCTTGATCAGTAGTGTAGACTTGGGGATTTCACACATTAGCACTATGTTTTTCATCCGCTGCTCTTAAGAAACATTCTTCTTTTAGGAAAGCAGTTAATATCTTCATAATATATACTTTGTTATTTAAAGGGCAGTGTGCAGAAGGAAAAAGAAAGGATCGTCACTATCACAACCTCAAGTTCAGAACAAACAGAAACTTTGAGAGGCACTTTTGTTTCTAAAACAAAGCTACAAGAAAGAATACTGTGGGGAATAAATGCAGTGAACAATTTGTAACTTTTCTTTTTTTTTTTTTTTTTTTTTTTTTTTTTTTTTTAAGGCTGGAGTGCAGTGGCGAGATCTCGGTGCACTGCAACCTCCACCTCCCTGGTTGAAGCAATTCACCTGACTCAGCCTCCTGAGTAGCTGGGATTACAGGTGCACGCCACCACACCTGGCTAATTTTTTTGTATTTTTAGTAGACACTGGGTTTCACCATGTTGGCTCAAACTCCTGACCTCAGGCAATACGCCCGCCTCAACTTCCCAAAGTGCTGGGATTACAGGCGTGAGCCACCACGCTTGGCCAATTTGTACGTTTTTGAAAACATGTAACTAGCCAATTCTTTAAGACTAAAATAGATCTAGATCGACTGATAGTCTGCTATTAAACTCTGCTTATTTTTATAGTTACATTTTCATCTATTTTGACTAAAATTGAAGGATTATGAATAAAACTGTAACATTTATTTCCTCCAAGTTTACATTGTCAAATTTAAGAAAGCTGCAGTCAGTACTGTGAGTGTGAGAGATCACAGACAAGGATCCACCCTCCATGGAGATCAAGCTTCTGTCATCAGGAGCATTTATGTGGTTCCTCCCTTGAGGCTGTGAGATAAATACAGCAGGACACTTTCATTTCTCCCCAGAGATTTCTCTAGCTCCCCGAGTTCAGTCTTTCCTTCGAACTTGTGTGTTGAATATTGGACTCATTTAACATTTGTCTTGTCACCTTATATAGATATTTAATTTTTGGTGTACAAGAGCTACCTCTCCAACTTTTTCTTTTTTTTGAGACGGAGTCTCACTCACTCTGTTACCCAGGCTGGAGTGCACTGGCACAATCTCAGCTCACTGCAGCCTCCGTCTCCCAGTCAGGTTCAAGCGACTCTCCTGTGTGAGCCTCCCGAGCAGCTGGGATTACAGGCGCACGCCACACACCCAGCTAATTTTTGTATTTTTAGTAGAGACGGGTTTTCACCATGTTGGCCAGGCTGATCTTGAACTCCTGGCCTCGAGTGATCCACCCCCCTTAGCCTCCCAAAGTGCTTGGATTACAGGCGTGAGCCACCGTGCCCAGTCTACCTCTCCAAATTGAAAAAAAATTTAAAAGTAAGTATCTTCTTTGCCTCATTAAAAAAAAAAAAAAAAAAAAAAATCTACAAAGTGCAGTGATTCAATAGTTACTTGTCAAAACAAGATAATTTAGGAGAAATAAATGAAAATATTTTTAAATGAGCAGACACAATCATAAAACTTAAATTCTAGAAAACATTTACTTTTGTGTTTTGTAGTTGGAATTACATATCTGATTTCATTAACGCTTCAATTTGTGAGTTTCGGTAGGTGTTGATCACTTGGATTTGCCAAAGTATAAATCTCATAAAAATTAGCTGATACTTTCTGAATCATTTTAGTTTTTAAAAGGAAGATGTAAGCTAAAATGCTAAGATATTAGCTAAAATGTTCCTTTACCACATTGTAATGAATTATCCTAAATCCTTGATTTTCACTGTCATTTTTGCAACAAAGAATTGCAAGTATATCACCAAATATGATAAAATAAAATCAAGATAATAAGATAAAAATAGAGAAGGAGGAAAGAGCTCTGATTTCCAATTGAATTTCTACTTAATAACTGGAGTTGACATTCAACAATGGTGGTTCAGCCTAGCCTGAAAGATATTATTGGATAAAATCTCTAGTTCAGATCAATAAGAAATTTTCAGAGCTTGCATTATTTCATAATGTCCTGCTTTCTACTCTTTATCCTCTCCTCCCCAAATAATCTACAGAAAAAAAAAAAAAAAAAAAAAAAAAATCAGTAGGCCCTGAGTGACAAATAGGGCTCTGAGTAAGAGTTAATATTTAGGGTTGATTATACCAGTGCAGCCCCTATAAATAAAAAAAAGAACACTCATCTTCACTATGTCATAACAAGCAATACTTCAGGGGAAGGCAGTATTTCACAAATAGGTCATCTGAGCTAGGGGGAAAGATCTGAGCTTCTCTGTAATTCTTTACTAAACAAAAAAAGAATTCTGTCTGGTTATAGGAATAATTCATACAAATGACAAAGATAAAAACTGGTCTAAGTGCTCAGGTCGGAAAAATCCAGAATTAACATTGAAAGAAATTTAATAGGAGCCCTAAAAATTCACATACCTGTAATTTTTACCTGTAATTTTTTTTTTTTTTTCATTTGTAGTCATGGTTCTTCTCTGGAGCAGATTGGCTCAGATTAGTATGAAACATGCTCCTTTAACTCTTTTGCCCCTGGTAAAAATTTTCTTATAGATTACTCTTAAGGCAATATTGAGGACGTGACTATGATCTTTCTCTTATCTCTGTTATCTCATTTTTCATCTTAAAAAGTCTGTCTGCAGAGCGGTTTAAACACTAACATTGAAGGGCCGGCAGAATACAGCCAGATCTCCTTGTTGCCACCTCAAGTCCTGCTTCTGCATGCAGCCACATTAAACACATCGGTGTACCTTTCACTCCAACAAAATCAACAATAATTTAAGTGCTTAGTGCAGAGTCTCAAGAAAACACCAATCAGGAGGCAAGCAGAGTGCAGCCATCATCCACAGCAGACTTTTAAGAAATGCTCTTCTCTCTATCTATTATGACCCCTACAGTCTGAATGCCTCGGTTTGAATCTCAGCTTTGCCAGTTTTTAGTTATGTGACTTTGAGCAAGTTCCCTAAATGTTTCATATCTCAGTTTCCTTTATTGTTAGGTAGGAATAAGATAATGCGTTACCTCTTATGGTTGTCATGAAGATTAAATGAACTAATACTTGCCAGATCATTAGCACAGTTTTCACAAGATTTGCTCAATAAATATCACACATGTTCACTGTCTCCTACATACAAGGCAGTCACTTCCAAAGTCCTACCCCATACTCCTCAAACTACTCCCTCATATATACCCTGGACTGGCTCTCTTCTCTCCCTTGATCACTTTTTTCTTTCTGTCTTTATTCATTTTCTCCAGCCAGTAGCTCTTTGACCTTCCAAAATAAATTATTTTAGCCTTCTCACACTTCTCCAGTTTCTTTTTCCACTTTGCCCATTAACTCCATTCTCTTGAAGGGAGTAGGAAGAGGGGAAGATTGCAAAAACTTAACCTCTAGATGTTTTTCAAAATTACCATCACAGATGTTTAGTAATGTCTATGGTCCTTACTTGTAAAAAAAAGCACTGTTGTATCTATAACACTTATGCTTATAACATTAATGAAAAGAACTCCCAAACATTTTTAATTAGTTGAAATACTTTACAAGAGGCAAATAAAGAGCATAGATATTTCAGTGAATCTTAAACATCTTCCTGCATTTTCTAGCCTATGTTATAATTCAGAATTTAGTATGCAATAGTCAACTACTCCATTCAAACGGCTTTCCAGAGTTGGTACCAATGTCTTTAAAAACCAGTGTCACTAAAAAGTACCAGGATATTTTATAAACAATCAATATTTAATGATTCAATAATCACCGTTCTTTTTAGGTTCCTTGGTAATTAGTCGGAATGGGTATTGGCTTACTCAATAAGGCCGGACTTAGAAAAAGAAAAAACACCAAATTCATTTTGCCTCATTTATGAGGAAAAATAGTGAAAAACACGTTTCTCTTAAGTTTAAAGTTTCTTAGAGGGTAATGAACAGACTATGTCAGGGCTGTGTTGGCTATCCCAGTTAGCTGAGTATTGGCTTTGGTCCCAGTTAGCTGATTATTATGTGGCTAATGACCTCTTCATGCAGCTCTTATTGCTTGTCTCTCTTAAAAGCTCTATTAGTTCTACATCTCCTTTTAAAGAATAGTAGCTGATGCACTTCCAGTGTGCCAGGAACTACGTTAAACCCTTCACTCACATGAATGCATTTAATCTTCCCAATAACCCTTTAAGGCAGATCCTTTTATTGCCCTCATTTTGCAGATGAGGAAACTGAAGAAGATCTACCATCCTGGTTTGTCAGCCAGCAATAAGTGGTAAAGATGGGATTCAAGTCCAGAGCAAGGAATCTTAATAATTAGTCCCAAAAGCCTCCCTGCAACTTTCCATTTTGGTTTAAAATTTTCATGAGAAAGAGTAGTTATGTGTACACACAAAAGCAAACACTACTCTGAGTTCGTTTATAGAGATATAAATTTAAAGATAATTCTGGAAGTCAAATATTGCACCTTGTTAGTGGCCTGGGTTTGTTTTTTGGCCAGCCAAATTACTTTTTATACTATAACAGCCACGCTTGATAGTGTGTCTATTCTGTCTCTCTTCATTCTTTTCTCTGAAAACGTTAATTCTCAGGAGAAATAATTTTGAACTTGGCAGTGTGAACCTGGGAGGAAAGGGAGCAAGATGCGAAGGAAGGAGAATGAGGAGGGTCAGCAAGATGTTTAAAAAGCTGTGTTGTGGGCTGGGCGCGGTGGCTCACGCCTGTAATCCCAGCACTTTGGGAGGCTGAGGCAGGCAGATCACGAGGTCAAGAGATCAAGAGCATCCTGGCTAACATGGGGAAATCCCATCTGTACTAAAGATACAAAAATTAGCTGGGCGTGGTGGCACGCACCTGTAGTCCAGCTACTCAGGAGGCTGAGGCAGAAGAATTGCTTGAACACGGGAGGCGGAGGTTGCACTGGGCCGAGATCATGCGACACTGCATTCCAGCCTGGTGACAGAGTGAGACTTTGTCTCAGGAAAAAAAAAAAAAAAAAGAAAGAAAGAAAAAGGCTGGGCATGGTGGCTCATGCCTGTAATCCCAACACTTTGGGAGGCCGAGGCAGGAGGGTCACAAGGTCAGGTGATCATAGCCATCTTGGCTAACACGGTGAAACCCCGTCTCTATTAAAAATACAAAAAGAAATTAGCCAGGCGTGGTGGCGGGCACCTGTAGTCCCAGCAACTTGGGAGGCTGAGGCAGGAGAATAGCATAGCGTGAACCCAGGAGGCGGAGCTTGCAGTGAGTGGAGATCGCACCACTGCACTCCAGCCTGGGGTGACAGAGCGAGGCTCCGTCTCAAAAAAAAAAAAAACAAAAAAAAAAAACCACACACACAAAAAAACTGTGTTCTCGAAGCCCTTTCTTGAATAAAGTTACAGATTGAACATCCCTTATCCGAAATGCTCGGGACTTAGAAGTGTTTCAAGTTTTAGATTATTTTTGGATTTGGGAATATTTGCATTATTATCAGTTGAGCAACCCCAACAGAAAAATCCAAAATTCTTCAATGAGCATTTCTTTTGAGGGTCATGTTGGCACTCAAAAAGTTTCACATTTTGGAGCATTTTGGATTTTCAAATTAGGGATACTCAGCCTGTATTTAGTCCCCAGTGAAGCTACTGAAGATTTTTTAATCTCATGAAATGGTTGGTGTAAGAGTCCAAGCCTCATATTAAGTCACCACCAGCAGGAGAGGATGTGAAAGCACACAGAGAAACACAAGAAAGCTCAGGAACCCAGCAGAAATATAAAGGAGAGCTTCGGGCTATTTGGGGATCTGTGGCCGCACCCACTCCAATCAGATCTGTAAGAAGGCAGCAGGTCCTTGGCTAAGAGTGGGGTTATATATTAATGTAACAAAATTTAAGTCATCTCTCAGTAGAATGCCCAGAATTAAAAAGACTGATACACTATGTGTTACCAAGGATATGATGTAAGGGGAACTCTCATACACTCTTGATAAGAATGAAATATGGAACAGCTATTTTGGAAGAGTTTGGAAATTTCTTATCAAATTAAACAAATACCTACCATATGACTTAGTAATTGCCCTCCTATCCAAAAGATGTGAAAGCGTAAGTCCACACAAAGGTCTGTATGCAAACACTGACAGCAGCTTTTTTTTTTTTTTAATAATAGACACAAACTGGAAATAACTGAAATGTTTATCAACTGATGAATGCATAAACAAATTGTAGTATATCCATACCATGGAATAAATCACTCAGCAATAAAAAGGTACAAACTATTGATACATTCAACGGTAGGGCTGAATCTCACACCAATTAGGCTAAGTGAAAGAAGCTAGATACAAAAGACCACATACTGTACGATTCCATTTAAATGACATTCTAGAAAAGCAAAACAATAGTGACAAAAAGCAGATCAGTGCTTGTCAGGAGCTGTGGGTTAAGGGAGGAGGAGGAAATCAACTGCAAAGGGGTACAGGGGAACATCTGAGGTGACAGAAACATTCTATGTCTTGATTGCAGTGGTGGTTACATGATCGAATATACATATCTCAAATTCATCAAACTGTACACTTAAGCTGAGTAAATTGTATTATATGTGTGTTAGTCTGTTCTCACACTGCTATGAAGAAATACCTGAGATTGGGTAATTTATAAAGGAAAGAGGTTTAATTGACATACAGTTCTTCATTGCTGGGGAGGCCCCAGGAAACTTACAATCATGGCAGAAGGCAAAAGAGAAGTAGACACCTTCACAGGGCGGCAGGATAGTGTGAGTACAAGTAGGGGAAATGCCAGAAGCTTATAAAACCATCAGATCTCATGAGACTCACTATCATGAACAGCATGGGGGAAAACGCCCACATGATACAATTACTTCCACCTGGTCCCGCCCTTGATATGTGGGGATTATGGGGATTGTAATTCAAGGTGAGATTTTGGGTGGGGACACAGACAAACCATGTCAGTATGTAAATTATATCTCAATATAGCTGTGTTTTTATTTTTTATTTTTTATTTAATTTAAATCATCCTCACCAGCAGTTATAATGTGGAAGAATGTATATCCTGAGAATACTTTCTGTAGAAGGGGCCATCCTATTCACTTCTTCCTAGTGATTCTGTTGCATTCTCATCAGTTCCCCCAATCCTGATTGTTGGAGAAATTGTTCACACTATCTAGAAGAGAAGCTTAATCAGGGCATAATTCAGGCTGAATCTGTTTGCCAGTACAAAGCTGTTTTGGGGTTCACGATTTTAAAGTACCTTTAATAACTAAAAGCTGAACACTGTCTTCCTAAGTGTACAGAATCATAGTCTGTGGTTTATAACTAGGCCTGCCAAATAAAATTTGAGTTGGATTTGAGTTCAGATAAACAACAAATAATTTATTAGTACAATGATGTCCCAAATAACGCATGGGACACAACTTTTTAAAAATTTGATATACCTGGCAACCACATTAGTAACACTATAATCATCAGTCCATGTATGGCCTTTTCAATTTTATATATTCATTCACATACTGAGTTAATTAAACTAATTAATTAATCTCATATTATGTCATTGCTGCAGGCATTTTTAGTTACTACTGCTGAAACTACACTTTTTAAGAAACCATGTGGTAACTCTAAGGCACTGAGAATGACTACTGAAAAGTAACTGACTTAGGGCCTTGTTAATCAAATTGTGATCAGTAGACCCAGGTAATCATCAACTTGGTACTTGTTAAAAAAGAATCTCAGGTTCTACCCAGACCTACTGAATTCAGAATCTGCATTTTAACAAAATCCCCAGGTGATTCCTATGCACAACACCTAACACTGATTTAGAAAGTTGTGTTTTAGGCAAATTCCCAGGGCAGTGATATGTAGAATGGACTAAAGGGAAATTGACTGCAAGGATACAAACACCTTACAAGAACTTCAAAATCTGAATTACTTCAAAATCTGAATCATGGTGCATGCAGGTAGCACAAATAAAAACAAAAAAATACTGAAATCAGAAACATTCTAGTGAAAAAAATCAATGGGGTTTGGTAAGAGACTAGATGGAGGAGGGAGAATAAACATCAGAATTTGAATATAAATCAAGTAGAAGCATCAAATACTTCTAATATGATTGACAGTGGTTCTCAACCTTGGCCATACATTGCAGTCATTTGGGAGCTTTAACAAATACTAATACCTGGGTCCCAATCCCTGAGATTCTGATTTAAGGTGAAACCTCGGCATTAGAATTTTTAAACGCTATACCCAGATAACTGGTAAAACATTTCCATGTGTGTCTGTGAGGGTGTTCCCAGAAGAGATTAGCATTTGCATCAGTATACTGAGTGAAAAAGATTCTCCCTCACCAATGTAGGGGGGGAACATCCAATCCATTGAGCGCCCAGACAGAACAAAAAGGCAGAGGAAGAGAATATTCTGCTCTCTCTTCGGAAGCTGGGACATCCATCCTCTCCCTCCTCTGAGACAACAGAACTTCAAATACTCAGATCCTTGGACTCTAGGACTCACACCAGCAAACCTCCCAGTTTCTCAGATTTTCAGCCTCAGACTGAATTACACCAAAGGCTTTCCTGGTTCTCCAGCTTGAAGATGGCGGATTGTGGGACCTCTTGGTCTCCATAATTGCACAAGCTAATTTTCATAAATAAATCCCCTCATATGTCTACATATATCCTATTGATTCTGTTTCTGGGGAGAACCCCAATTAATACAATTGGTAATCTTTTAGACTTTTCCAGTTGGTTGTAATACAGAGTCAGGATTGAGAATGCGCAATCGAAATATTCAGTTTAACTGATAATTTATTAACTCTTTTTTTCCAAATAAGTGTAAAATGAAGAGGGAACTCAGTGATAACAGAATCCAAATCTTCTAGTTAGGTGAAATATAAACTAACATATTTTCATTTGCCTGTTAAAATTTCAAATTGAAATTTACATAATTAGAGTTAGCTATGATTTCCATTTTTTCAAAATCTCAATTTGAATGAAATCAGTTAATGACCACTGTAGTTGGATGATCATTTATGAATATTACTCATACTCCTAAAACATAATATGCAATGAATTGATTCTAATCACAGCCATAATTACATATCTTAAGATAGAATAAGGCCTTCAGGAAGAGAGCAGGTAGAATATGACATGCATAAAATTTATTTCTAAGTAAATGGCCATAGTAAAGTAATAATCAGAATTAGGCCCTGTAACTAAAAATCTAAATTAAAAAATATCAAGCAGAACATTTAAGAATTTTATAGATAATTTATCACTAAAGCATTATTTCATGTATATGCAAAGTAAATACAAAATATTTTTCAAAAAGAAAAATATTTCCAATGACCTTTTATAAAATGGAAAATTGGCTTACCTCTTCCCTATGATTCTTAATTGGCATACAAAGAATGCTTTGTGTCTTGTAGCCTGTAATTTGGTCAACTTCTGCATTGAACCGAGGATCCTAGTATGGAAAAAGAAATTCAATTTAATGACTGACCTGTTCAAAGATTGATTTGATTTTTCTGATTTATTAGATTAGAGAAATCTAACCTTGGACTTACCTTGTTACTCCGAGTAACAATTTTATTGTTGTGAAAGGCATCATCATGTAAGTACATATTATATTTGACAAAGATACATTTAAGTTGCTGAGCTTTTTTATAAGCAGCTAGTGTTTAAGAGAAAAAAATACAGACTCGAACAAAGGTTCAGAAATAAAGAAAATTCAAAATATTAACCACTTTAGATAGCTGTACTTAAATTCAGGAAAAAGTGGCATCTCTCCACCTCTGTAATATCATCTCACAACCTGATTCTATTGTGCCTCCAGAACAACCTTTTCAATAAATGACTTTACTTCCCTTGTAAGGGCTGTTTTACAGTTCCTCAGTACTTCTATCTCAAGTATTCATAAGAATTTAAATTATACTTATATATATACACACAATCTGATTGAGTCAGATTGTAAACAATCCTTTAATCTTTTGAATTTCCCCTTTTACAAGGCACATTATACACATCCAATAATCATAAAGGATTTTTGAGGTGTTAAATTTCTAAGTATGAATTAAAGAAATAAAGGTAAAGTTTAATTGTCCATTACACTTTAGATTGGGAAGATCTAAAATTAGGCTGTAAACTCTATGAGGGTTTTTTCTCTTTCTTTTTTTTGTTCATTACTGTATTCCTAGCACAGGAACTTAATCAAAAGCATGTGTTAAATCAATGAAGGAATGCATTAACAAATAATACCACGGTTATCAAATGATATCATTTTTACCTTACCATATAGTTTAAAGCAAATCTTGTCAGTAAAGGGAAAACCAAAGTAGAGGAAATCAATAGCTACAACTAACATGAGGTAAGAGTGGAATGGAAACAAGCATTCCAGGACATAAACATCTGAATGAGTGCTGTTCCCTTCAAAGCGATAGCCTTGGGGAGTTACATACTCAATCTAATAATAGCATCACTGCTCCAAAAACTACGCAGTTGGAATTCCCTTCAGAGAATATGGAATATCTACACTGGAAAAGCTCATCTTCTGATGAGCTTTGAAGGTCATTTCTTTTTTAAAAAATAAAAAATAAATTAGTCACAGTAAAGCCGTGAATGAAGTAAGTGATTACACTAGATTCCATCAATTGGGGTCAGAAATGAGGCCAATTTTCTCCTGAGAGGGCCCAACTTAGCTTAAAGATAATTTCAAAAGAAAAGCTATAAAATGGTGAAAAATCAGCATAAATATTTTATATTATAAACACTACTACATTTTTGCTTTTTCTGCAAACATGCTCAAAGTTATATGAATTGAGATGCAAAGAAAATCCTTAGCTGAATCTTCCTAATAAAATTATTTTATCTTTAGATATTGTCTAAAGAAAGCAGACAAGATAATGATGTTGATGAATTAAAGAAGTGAAAAATTATTGACATATAGTGAATTGTTTTACAAACAATAAGTAAAACATGAATAAAAATACATCCTCAGTTTTACTTTGTTAATAAACATTTGAATTATGAGACAATTTATAAAGCAGATTTAACCCAACTACCTAATCAAAGCAGTAGAGTTTGACAGATTAAAATTAGTAGGACTTTCACATCATTTTTGTGTCTACTGTTAGTTTAAAATCAACAGCAGTTCTGAATTTCACTCTCCAGTGAAGTGGGTGGGAATAAATACATCCTTCAAATTTCATTTGAGGTGAAGTTCCAAACTCCTGACATCTCAAGGAGTTTTCCTTTAATAATAATGTACTCAGTGCAAAGACAATATACGTAAAGGAGTTCTAACCCCTCTAGGTCCAGTAAACACCAAAGAAAAAAATGGAACACTACAATCATTGTGATTATTCCTTTCACCATTTGTTTATAAGAACATGACAGTATGAAAGAACACAAGCCTTGGATGTCCACTTGCCATAACAATGTATCAGGTACCAGAATTCCTTCCTGCTGAAGACAACTATAAGACTAGACAAAATACAAGACAACAAAGCCATGGGCAGAGCAAAGAGAAAGACAACATACGTCATTGCCGTTCAACATTCTGGCTTTCTGCCTGAGGGCATTTTCCTACTTTAGAGAAGGCAGGTGCTACCCAATGAGGGCAACACTTTGAAACAGAACTGAATGGAGCTCCAAACTTCTGAAGTGGTTGAAAAGTGTAAAGCACAGGGGCTGTGCTGGGGGGTTGGAAGGAAGATGGTTTGGAAGTGGTGACCAAAAGATACTGAGTTTCTAGTCACTTTGGGCAGGTATAGTGCAAAAACCCTAAAGGACTAGCAAAAATTACCTGCTGAAGGCTAAAAACTGAATGTGACATCAATTAGTGAAGTGTTTGGAGACAATGGAGTTCCAGCCCAGCCAGAGTAGAGAATTCATTCAGCAGCTCAGGCATTGAGACAGGGAAAGACCACTCCTTAGGAGTAAGAACTATACCATATAGTTGTGGGTATTCCCTAAGACTAAATTCAAAACTAGAATAGATCCACTCTAACAAATAATAAGACCAAGCCTGACAGGATCAAAATAATCTGCCAGTAATTTTACTGCCTGCCCGAACAAATCTCATCCCTTTTTTAAAGGAAGAGGATATAATCCAAATGTAGTGAAACAGACTATGATCAGCAGACAATACAAAAATCACCACATATGTAAAGAAACAGGAAAATGAAACCCATAGTAAATAGAAAAAGTAGTCAATAAAAAATGACCCCAAGATGATTCACATGTTGGACTTCACAGATAAGGACATTAAAGCAGCTATTAAAAATTAATGCAGGGATTTAAAGAAAAATATAGTAGTAACTTATTTGCACAGATGGGAATCTCTTCAAGGAAAGAAAAAACTATTAAAATAGTCAAATGAAAATTCTAGAACTGAAAAGTATAGAGTATAAAACACCAAGTTCATTAATACATTTAACAGCCCACTGAAAACAGCTGAAGAGTCAGTGATCCTGAAGACAGGTCAACAGAAAGTTGATCAACAGAAGGATTGAAAGGAAAAAGAAAACAAACCATAAAACATTAACAAAGTTTCAGTGTCTTTTAGGATACTATCAAGTGTGTGTGTATACACACACACAAACACACACACACACACAATTTGGGGTCCCAAAGATAATGAAGCTGGAAAATATTTAAAGATTTATAAAGAAAAATTTCCCAAATTGATGAAAAATTTAAGCTTACACACATGGTGTGAAAATGATATGTAGGGTGAAACATATAAGTTGAAAACGATACAAAGGATGGCTGACCTCTCCTGAGAAAAATGAAGACAAGGAAAAAATGAGAAAACTCTTTTTTAAAATATTGAAAGAAAACTACTATCAACTGATAGTGGTTCATCTATCCAGTGAAAATATCCTTCAAGAATATAGGAAAAATGAAGGCATTTTCATATAAACTAAAACTGACAGTATTTGTCAGCACTGTATGTACTATAAGAAGTGCGAAAGGAAATTCTGTAGTCTAAAGAGAAAGATACTAAAATCTAGAAAGAGCTAGAAACGTGGCTTGAACACATGAGTGTGTGTGTGTATATATATATATATATATATATATATATATATATATAAAATAAGGAAGCCTAGTCTTTCATTTTTGGAGAACGAAACACCCAACAGAAGAAAAAAAGAAGAAAAATAATGCATCTTTAGTTATCAGATGAAATTGGAAGTATCAGTATGAATTCAATTGTTTTTACTATAATAAGTAGATAGATAAATAAATATAGATGTATATGTATATTTATATGTTATTTTCCTAGCTCTGTCTGCTAATATACCAGCAGAAATGAGCGCATCTAGTGCCTTAATTTTGGTTTCTTAATACCATTCCCCCCACTAAAAGAAACCAGGGCTTCTTGGGAAAAAAGAATGATTCTAGGGCTAGGGCAGGGAAAGTGTAAGATAGGCCTCAAACATTCTGATTAGCCAGAAAGTGAAAAAAATGCCCCAAAAGTAATGAGGACATAACAAAAATACACAGGACTCAGCAAATTTGTTATAATTGGAGCATCAGCATAAAGATAATAAAAATATAATTGACTAAATAAAATATTAAACCATGAGTCCATAATGATGTAAATGCATGAATGAAGGAGAAGGCAAAACTCTCCCTTACATTAGAATTTCAGCTAACAAATATAAGAGGTATGATGGGGTTGGAAAATCAGTGGATGCTAAAACTGGTCAGTAGGTTGATGAACAGAGTATTTACACAGTCTCAAAGCATCTGCCCGTATGATACTTATTAATTACAATGGGAAAAACTATCGGAGAAACCTGGTGGATATCACTTTTAAAAAGTTATCAAATTTAACATCATCAACACTTACGTCACATAAATATGCCTCCTTATAAGATACATTAAGAAGGTGTGTGGTATAATTAAACATGTTTCTGATCTTTGTTCCCAGTTCCTGACACAGACCTCCTAAAGGCCACGGAATTTCTTGAGTGATACTAGTGTAATTCCATATTTGCAACAAGCCCTTTTCAACCATACCCGAATTCACACTAATGAGGTGAGCCCTAGAAGGCTTCAGGATTAGGGGTGGGAACCAGAAAACCCAACCTTGTGATTAGAGGTTTAAAACTTCCAGTCCCACTCCCAACCTCTGGAGAGGGGAGACCGGCTGGAGATTGAATCCACTCACCAATGACCAGTAATATAATCAATTACACCTACATAATAAAGCCTCAATTAAAAAGTTCAGAACAAGGAGGTTTAGGGGAGCTTCTGGTGAACATACTGATGTGCTGGGATGCTGGCATTCTGGAGAAGGCACAGAAGCTCTGCGCACCACCCCACCCGCCACCACCTCCCATACCTTGCTCTATGCATCTCTTCCATTTGGCTGCTCCTGAGTTGTATGTAACCTTTTAATAAAACTGTAGTCATAAGTGTAGTGCTTTCTTGAGTTCTGTGAGTCATTCTATCTAATTACTGAACCTAAGCGGGGGTCACTAGAACCCTTGAATTGGTAGTCAGTCTGGAAGAAGTGTGGCAGCCTAGGGATCCCACTTGTGGCTGACGTCTAAAGCTGGGGCAGGCTTGTGGGATTGAGCCCTTAACATGTAGGGTCAGTGCTAACTCCATGAAGTTAAGAATCAGAACTGAATTGGGTTGAATTGGGTTGCAGTGTCAAAGAACAGGAGAATTAATTAGTTGTTGCTTAGTTAAGGTGTCAATATTAACATATATGGTATTCCAGCTAAAAGGGCCTAGCTTGAATCTATTTGTGAAGGACATTCTACAAAATAACAGGCCTGTACCCTTCAACAATGTCTAAATTTAAAAAGATAAAGAAATGCTAAGAAACTGTTTCAAACGGAGAGGAGACTAAAGAGACATTACAACTATGTGCAATATGGGATCCTGAATAATATCCTGGATTGGGGGAAAATAACTCTAAAGCTTATTAATGGGATGGGACAACTGATGAAATTTTGACTGTAGACTGCTAATAGTCTTGTATCAGATTAGATAATAGTATTGTATCAATATAAAATTTCCTGATTTTGATAATTTTATTATGACTGGGTTAGAGAATATTCTTATTAGAAAATATACACTGAACTATTTAGTAAAAACATATCTTTAGCTTATTAAATCATTCAGAAATAATAAGCATATATTACTTATATGCATTATCGAGCGAAAGAGAGGAAACGATAAAGCAAATGGGGGAAAAAAATAACTGGAGAATCTGGGTAAAGGGTATATGGTAGTTTCTTATACTGGTCTTGCAACTTTTCTGTGAGTTTAAAATTATACCAAAATAAAAATAACAGAAAATTTAAAAAAGGAAACAACACAGATGACTTGACGAATTATAAGGCTGGTTTTCTTCCACAGAGTGGAATTTTTAAGACAATGCCTGAAACATTGAACAAGCATAGACACAGCAGTTCCCAAACTGTGTTTCCAGTGGCACAGTTACACCTTGATTAGGAGGTTTGTCTAAATTACAACAATTGCTAGGGGTTTTCTTTTTCTTTTAAAATTCATCTGGAAATAATCATCTGAAATTCAGTTGAAACAGTTTGTATTTCTTTAGAAAAATATATTGATAAATAGTTGAAGTAGAAAGTGAGTCCCGCATGGTGAGAGAAGGTGAAAATTTGTTTCTCTGGAGAAAAAAAAAATGAAAGGGAAAGATGAAGTGGGGAAGGAAGGAATAATAGCTACATGGTCATAGCCACATAAGTGGCAATTTGACCCTTCCCTAAAACCCTCCAAGTTTTCTCTCTAGAAATCATGGTTCACATGGAGTGTCTGTCCTGGAGTGGAAACAGCACACAAGTCTGAGTTTTGACTTGGGAGAAGGAGAGATGTTTTGACAATGTAAATCCTTAAGGCATAGAAATCATGGGAAGGTTTAAGACTTCCTTGGGACATGGAACGGGGTTCAGGGCAATCCTGTGTAGTTACTGGATGTTATCTGGTTTTCCTATAAAAGGAAAATACCAAGCACATTTATTTAGTAGTTCTGATTATACATCTTACTATTAATAGCTTCTTAGTATAAGTGTGAATATTTTATTAATAAATGTGTTAATATCTCCTTGTTATTCATAAATGCCGTGCCAAGCCGGTTGCAGTGGCATGCACCTGTAGTCCCACCTACTCAGGACCATAGCCCACTTCTGGTGCAGTTGAAGTGAGTGGATCACCTAATCCAGGATTCCAACCTGAGCAACACAGTGAGACTTCGGCTTAAAATAACTAAATAAATAAATACATACATATATGGTGTGGCACATTCAGGGTAGTTGCATGATGGTGGGCTGATGCATGAGACCATTTGTGACTGAACATCAATGTACGTGTAGCATTTACCAACTAATCTTTTCATTGGTATTTATGGTCTACATGAGAATCACTGGTCTGAGTAGTAGATCTTGTCTTGTATTTTAAATATATGAATATGTTATCTTATCACTAATAAAACAATAGAATTTTTCAAATTTATAACACTTAATATCATTTTCTGTTACAAAGTTTCAAAAGTGAACTAAATATACGTCATTTCTTATAATTAACTTTATGAGACTTTTAAAAAAATTCTCAGCATCAATCTGAGTGTTATTCTGTTTCACAGACACCTCTCTTGGTTTCCCACGGTGACATTACATCCTTTAAAGTGGTCTATGGTCAAATAAGCTTAAGAAATACTGCCATACAGTGTCATTTTTACAGATGCATGCTTAAAGAGCTAGGACTCAGAAAACATTAGAATATATTTTCATATCCTGACTACTTTCAAAAAACACAGTATTTTAATTATTCAAATTATGGATGGTGCTTAGTAATAAATTATCCATTAGCCAACTGACTTCCACTGCTAATACCAATATAAATTAGATCGCAATGTAAATTAGATCACACATCAACCTCCACAAGTTCTAATGAAATTCTTGGGACATGAAATAACTCCTGCAAGGCTACCATAAATACAGATCAAGGGTACCAAAGCTGAAGTAGCAACATGAGAAATCCACAGGCTAAGAGGCATCACCCCAGGAGCCATGCAAATCAAGGACATTAGCTGTTTTAAACAATAGTACAAGAATTAAATCATTATCAAATGCCAAACAGAAAAGATATTGTCAAAACTTTGAAGATGGTAGGCAGATTAAATAAAATGCATGTAAGTGACGAATTCGCAGGGCTGGAGACATTTAGGACCATGAAGACAAATAAAGGCTTTCTCAACAAAGCTGGAGAATATTTACGATCCTACTGTACTCATGGGACCATAGTGCCATTGAAAAGTGGATACCCAGCTGTCACTTAAGACAGGAAGGGGATTCTGCAAACTTGGCAGCAATCCTTCAGCTGTGTCCTTAATACCCTTCTTGGAATCTGCTACAGTGTGAAGTTACTATGGAGCTCAAAGAGGTCATGGAGATATTCTATGAAGACTAGTAAATTTTTCCAAGAGAATCAAAATTGAATGCATTTATTATACAGAATGGATTCTGAAGAAACATTTCAGGACTTAACCTAGATGAACTATCACACCCCAAATCCCGGCCTTCGGTATTACCCACTAGTAGTACCATTATTCATTTACCGAACTTCAAAACCTGGTCATCTTCAATTCCTCTTTCCCCTTCACTTGCATCTCCTATTAGCTGCCAAGTTCAGCAGATTCTATTAGGTTGGTGCAAAAGTAATCATGGTTTTGCCATTAAAAGTAATGCCAATTACTTTTGCACCAACCTAATACTTCTTCATCTGAAATCCATTCCTTCCTTTTGATCTTTAAGGTCAGGGTCCTTGTTAAGGTCCTTACTTCCTCATACTTAGACTATTAAGATAATCTTCTATCCTCCCAACTTGTAGCATTTCCCCCTCTAATTCATTTTATGACTACTGTAAAATTAATCCTTCCAAAGCATAATTTAAATCACACTCATTCCCCTTTCAAAACATCTTCAGTTACTCCTCATGTTTCTAAACCAAATATATATTCCTCAGCTTGGCATTCAAGATCTCAGTAATTTCCTGGCTGTGCTCCCACAGCTCCTTCATGTCCAGATTCTTATCTACACATTTACATGGTCCTACTTTCCTATCTCTTCTAACTTCTCTTTACCTCTGGATCTCACCATGCACAAATCTCAATTTATTCAATTTATTCAAATTTTCCAGGATCTGTATCAGACATTGCTCCCTCAGAGAAATCTTCCTCTGGCCGGGTGCGGTGGCTCATGCCTGTAATCCCAGCACTTTGGGAGGCTGAGATGGGAAGATCACCTGAGGTCAGGAGTTCAAGACCAGCCTGGCCAACATGGTGAAACTCCATCTCTACTAAAAATACAAAAATTAGCTGGGCGTGGTGGCAGATGTCTGTAATCCCAGCTACTCGGGAGGCTGAGATAGAAGAATCGCTTGAATCTGGGAGGCAAAGGTTGTAGTGAGTCGAGATTGCGTCACTGCACTCCAGCCTGGGTAGCAGAGTGAGACTCCATCTCCAAAAAAAAAAAAAAAAAAAAAAATCTTCCTCCATCTTTCCCACTAGATGTCCTATCCTGCTTCTCTGAACCTTATCACATTTTTCTTGGCATCTGTTATGACCTACTCTCTATGCTATTTATCTATTGCATGTACTATTATTTTAATTCAACCAATATTTAGTAAGCCCTATGTCCCAGGCACTATAAGGCACCAGGAACACAATAAAACAGCTATGACTCTCTGAATTAAATGAATTGAGCCAGAATTACTACTGAATCTTTATAGTGTACCACACAGTAGAAAGCTAGAACAATTGTTCTATCAAGATGCTGTAAGATACCTCATAAACATATAAAGTGCCATTCAGTTAAGACGTTTGGTTTTAAAACTAAAATTCCATTAATAAAAGGGATTATTTTAAATGGGAAATTTGAAGAATCTTACAGTGTAACCTTTAAGCCCTTAATTAAAGACTTGTGCATATGTATAGCAAAAGGTGAAGAAATAACAAATCTTTCCATTGAAAACTTTTAGAGCAAAAATTTCCACTTTTTTGAAGATATCTGTAAGTTTATCTGTTTAAAAAATGAAAGAGAGGATAGAAGGAAAGAAAACCAGACTTTGGTATCAATGGGACTTTGAATGAATATGATTAATTGGATGAATGAATGAAAAGAGACTATAAGTTCTTTTTGTTGTTGTTTTGCACCTATCATTTTAGAATCTCAGGAAAATTCTAAGAGGTTCATGTGGGGATAACATAGATGGGGATATGCATAGTGATCAGATAAAAAGATGGGAGAATATAACCATGAGATGAGCTATATTAAATTATCATTAAGGAGAAAAACAAGATGAGATTTCCTTAAGGCTCATGTCCTCAGCTGAACCACCAGTGAAGAAACTCTGGCAATTAAAGATGGGAAAATTCTTAGTCTACATTCCAGTTTTAAATAAGTATGCAAATTATTACATCTCAGTTTCAAATACCCCCACCATTCATGATTGCTATCCAATGCCCCAGCCATAGTACCCTCCCCAGCACCTGTCCTGCTCTCAGGGTCCCCTGTTTACCTCATATGCATCTTTGATGTTCAAGGGCTCACCAAGTGCTGCTACATGTCCCACAATGCCTTTGTTCCATTCTAAGCGGATACAGTTATTTGAAGCTTCTTCCAGTGTTGAACCTTCAGCAACATCAAAGAGGCGGCTGATAAGAAACTTGTCGTTGGAGCTGTCTTCACAGACAAGGAACAGGGAATAGCGGTCAGCGGAGATGAGTCCATGGATATGTAAGAAAATTTTGTGACATAAGGCTGTGACATCCAAATGGCTAGAAATATCCTTCACTAATTCCAAGAGTCTTGAGCACTGGTCCCCTTCATCATGATCAAACCTTGGAGGGGTTAGAGGCATCTGTTCCTTCTTTTCTGAGTCAGAGAGGAAGCTCACAGTTCCCTCAGAATCCTTGACAACAATGGGTCTAAGAGGCCGGTCAAATTCAGAGGCAGAGATTTTCCTCGTTGGTGTTCCAGGGGCACTGTTATCTGCACGAGGGCTCTGCTGCAAGGGACAAGAGCAAGATTCCGTGTGGCCTCTGATACCTTCCTTGCACACAGGGATGGTGTGAACTCTCTCAGCAAACCAAGCATTGACCATTTCTCTGCAGAACAGAACGTGCAGACACATTAGATACTTGAAGAGAAAGGGTGCTATGCCTGAAAGCTCCTAAACATCTTCTCATGGTAAACTGACGAGACAATAATTTGATATGTCATAGAAAATAAAAACAAGATGGTTTACTTAAGACATATTATTTTGGCCAGGAACAGTTGTTCACACCTGTAATTCCACCATCTTGGGAGGCTGAGGTAGGAGGATTGCATGAGGCCAGGAGTTGGAGACCAACCTGGGAAACTAAGTGAGACCCTGTCTCTAGAAAAAATTTAAAAATTAGCTGGGCACGACAGCATGTGCCTATGACCCTAACTACTCGGGAGACTGAGGCAGGAGTGTTGCTTAAGCCCAGGAGTTCGAGGCTGTAGTGAGGTATGATTACACCACTGCACCACTGCACTTCAGCCTGGGTGACAAAGTGAGACTCTCTCTCCCTCAAAAACAAAAAGACAATTTTATTTTGGAAAACAATAGAGGACAATTGCTTTAATGAACATCTTAATAAAGGCTGACTTCTATATACGTAATTTTATATATCTGATTGCAGCATAGCAAGCATTAAGTCTGCTTCTCTCAAAATTAGCTTACATTAAAAAGTAAAAGACACTAAATTTGCCAATAGTTTTATGAAAATATAAATATGTACATTAATTTGATGTTTAAAACACATATCTTGTTCTGAAGTTAAATATTTGAAAACTAAAACAAATATTTGTCTAAATTTGGCTTGCTACTATGCCTATTTTAGATAGTTATATCTATATTGCAAAAGTAGATAAGTTTAGAAGGAGTAATGAAAGAGACAAATAATTTAATCTTGTATAGAAAAATCAGACTTCTGTAAATATTATCCCAATAATGTTTGTTTAATAATGGTAAAAAAGGATCTATTTTTCTAGATTATCTACGACTATTTTAAAGTAGGCTTTATCTAAGTTTAAAAATGCAGTCCAAGTAAACTGAAGGCATTTATGTTTTTAATGTACCCTCCTATGAAAGCAACTCATTTGAGCTAAAGCCGTCACAGTAGGTCACTTTTTAAAACAAACATACCAGATCATACACAATCCAAAGCATGTTGTTCAATTCAAATAATGCCCCTTAGAACGCTGTAATCTTACACCAATTAATGATGTCATTACTCTAGACATTTTTGGAACTCTTCTTTTGAAACACTTCTGAAACAATTTATAATCTAAATAAAAATACTAATTTTATCTAAAAATTAGACCTTGTTTCTCACTAACTCTTCCCAAAATGAACAAATAAAACAAAAACAAAAAAAAATCTATGGTAACAGCTAACTTAATTCTCTATCTTCTGATAAGACATGACCCTTTTGAAAACTCAAACTTACCTTCAAAAGATAAAAACTTGCTATAACTGAGGATATTTCAAATAATTTGCCTATACAAAAAACAATGTAATCTCAAATCTCCAATGACATAATTGACTGTTTATACTAAACAAAAGGGCAGGATAAAAAAGTTAAACAATGTACTATTTTGGAGATAGTATAGGGATGTAGTCACTTTCCAATGTTTTTGGTTGTAATAACAATTGATATTACTTCAGCCGGGCGCGGTGGCTCACACCTGTAATCCCAGCACTTTGGGAGGCCAAGGCGGGTGGATCCCGAGGTCAGGAGATCGAGACCATCCTGGCGAACACAGTGAAACCCCGTCTCTACTAGAAATACAAAAAATTAGCCGGGTGTGGTGGTGGGCGCCTGTAGTCCCAGCTACTCGGGAAGCTGAGGCAGGAGAATGGCGTGAACCCGGGAGGCGGAGCTTGCAGTGAGCTGAGATCGCTACACTGCACTCCAGCCTGGGCGACAGAGCGAGACTCCGTCTCAAAAAAAAAAAAAAAAAAAAAAAAAAAATTGATATTACTTCTTTGGAGGACCAAGTAGGCAATATCTAACAAATGTTAAATGTATCTACCCTTTGTTCCAGAGATTTTACATATGTGACAAAGGAAATACAAGGGTATTTACTGTATATAGTAAGTACTGTTTGCTCTCATAGCAAAGATAAGAAGCAACCTAATATCACCAGTAGAAGGCTGACTAAATACATCATGGCACATTTATACAAGAGAACACTAGGCAGACATTAAAACATGATTATGTGTACTGATATGTATGATATGAATTAATTAAGTGAAAACAAAAGAGTTTAAAAAGAACACACTGTCTTATTTCTGAGTCTTTGCTAAGTCTTTCATTTACGGGATGTTCCCCTAATTATTTCATTTTGAACAATGATGTATTATTTGTTAAATATACGTTACTCTGAAATGATACCCCATCTAGAATGTAACGGGTCAAAATGAAAAGATAAAAATGCTACCTCCCTTATAATTTCAAGAGTTGGATACAGTTATAAAAGTCTTCAAAAAGTTTAGGAGAAATAAGTTCAAAAGATCCATTGTAAATATGGTGACTATAGTTAATAATAATGTATATTTAAATATTGCTGAAAGAGAAGATTTTAAGAGTTCTCACCACAAAAAAAGATAAGTATGAAGCAATGCATATACAAATTAGCTTGACTTAGCCATTCCACAATGTATACATACACCAAAGCATCGTGCTGCACACCTTAAATACATAAAATTCTTATCAATTAAAAAATAAATTAAAAAATATCCAAAGAGTAATTTAAAGAAAAACAACCTCACAGGCCTTATGAATTGACTGACTTCCTAATAAAGAGGTATTACAAATTTGAAGAAGCATGAAAGCAATGTGGTAGGTAAGTGTATTATTGTACAAATCACAAGCGTATACCTACACAGATTTTTAAAAACATATAATTGTCCCAATGTTTATTGGATGCATGCTGTGACTTAGGACAAAATTTCCAGTGAGGACAACATACATTAATTAAAATAATTCAGTATCTCAAAACCTTAGAAGTGAAGGTGACACACTGTGGGATTTGCTTATGTAGCCCCCAGAATTGCACTAATAGTGCCAAAGACACTGATGCTAAAAATGCATGTGAAGCTGCCAACAATGCATAGGAAGCTTTCAAATAAAACTGTTTTGGAAAAGATAAGACAGGAAAAAAGCAGTATGTCTAAGTTAACATATCCGATGTGATTTCAAATATGGACATGTTACTGAAGTGTTAAATCAATATAAAAATAGACATTTTAACCATTTCAGCCACAAACCTAAAACTTAGCCCCAACTTATTTCTTATCTTCTCAATGGGAAATGGAGATCTTCTTTTGAATTTTAAATTAAACTGCCTACTTGACAACTCCACGTGGATATCTAGACAACTTAAAATGGTGAAAACAGAATTCCTAAGACCCTACCCATCTCACCTTGCTTCATCTTACTCCCTGCCAGTTTTCCCACATATGGAAGACCATCACTTCCACTGTTAGTCCAACCAAACACGTAGGAATTACTCTAAATTTCTATTTCCTTCAACTCTCACATTCAGTTGCGCAGTCAAGTTCTGTCAACCTGACTTCCAAAAACCTATATCCCAATCTGCTTATTTATTTCTATCTCCATTACTACCACCCTGGTCCAAACCCCACCATCTCTCAGTTGGATTGTTGCCATAGTCCCCTAACCGTTCTCTCTGATCCTATACTTACCCCCTTGCAATCCCATTCTCCACACAGCAGCCACAGTAAACTTTTAGCAAAGTATGTCAACATCTTAGCTATCCTACTTGGCTTTTCATGGAACTGAGAATAAAACCTGAGCTCTTGTAATCCCCTACAAATAGGTTCCTCTCACCCATGCCAGCATCCTTGGCGCTCCTGAAGCACACCAAGCTCTAACTGCCCTGTCTGGGATGCTCTCCCCTCATTGGCACATGGCTGATCAGCTTCTACATCCCCTGCTCAAATAAGTCATCTTTGACTGCTCCAACTAAAGTGGTCCTGACACATCATGTTCTTATCCTACATAATTTAAATTCTCACTACCTGCTATTTTTCTTGTTTATCAATCTGTTGTTATATCATCTATCCCCTCTGACTAGATATTTCATTAGTGCTACGTGTTCACTGCTGCATATCCAGTACTTAGATTAATGCTTATCACCTACAGTAGGTCCTCAAAATATTTCTTGAATGGAATAAATGAATAAATAAATGAAGGTTCCTGAAGCATCAAAAGGTACAACAGTCTTTTGAATATCTAAATGTTGGTGTGTTTATTACAGAAAATCAACATTGTGTTTTAGCGATTACTGTTCATCACCCCTTGGATGTGTAAGTCTCACAACTGACCACGACTAATGTATGCTTGTATACCTTGCAGTGCCTGGTGCAGCACATGTCTTAAGCAGAGCCAGTGTCTAAAAATTCTATATTATGTGTTTGTGATTACTCTATTTGTCTCATAAATGTTGCTTATGGATATTTTCTTAGAGACATTAACTCAATATTAAATGACATAGGAAAAGCAGATGTAGCATATTCAGTCAATTAACAATTTGTATTAACCACCAGTGGCAGGGAAAGGGAGTTCTCATGACCACATTATTGATTATCTGCATCCCTGTAATTACATGCTTGCATAGGAAAACATTATCATAACATCAAAATCACTGATGAACCAATCACAAATAAAATTAAATCATTTCTCACACATCTTTCCCTTTGAGCATTCCTTGGAGTTCTGCAGTGCACAATCTACATGGCTGAATGAAGTGGGCCTTTGCTCTTAAGACTAATATCTATACTCCAGTGATTTTTAAAAAATACTTCAGTCTCTATGCAAATACAAATCACCTGCAAATTGAAATTAAAATTCTTATATAAGACATATGCTATGGTCTAAATGTATGTCCCTACAAAATTCATCTCTTGAACCCTAACCCTGGAGGTGATGGTATTAAGGAGGTGGGGCCTTTGGGAGCGCTCTGCTCTCATAAATAGGATGAGTGCCTGATGTAGTTTGGATGTCCCCTCCAAATCTCATGTTGAAATGCAATCCACAGTGTTGGAGGTGGGGCTTAGTGAGAGGTAATTGGATTATGGGGGCAGATCCCTCATGAATGGCTTCACACCATCCCCTTCATGATGCGTGAGTTCACATCCTTGTTTAAAAGTTGGTTGTTTAAAAGTATATGGCACCTCCCACCATCCCATCCTTATTCTCATTCTTGCTCCTGCTCTTGCTATAACTTTCTCACCACATGATATGCAGGTTTCCCCTTCACTTTCCATATGATTGAAAGCTTCCTGAGGCCTCCCCAGAAGCTGAGCAGATGCCAACACCATGCCTCCTGTAAAGCCTGCAGAACCATGAGCCAATTAAACCTCTTTTCTTTATAAACTACCCAGCCTTGGGTATTTCTTTAAATCAGTGGAAAAACCACCTAATTGAGGGCCCTTATAAAGGGCCTATGGGAGCTTGTTTACTCCTTTTGCCCTTCTGTGAGGACACATCAAAGTTGACATCTGTGAGGAAGAAGCCTCCACCAGAATCTGCCAGTGCCTTGATCTTGGACTTCCCAGCATCTGAAACTGTGAGCAAAAAATTTCTGTTTATAAATTATCCAGTCTAAGCTATTTGTTATAGCAGCCAGCATGGACTAAGACAATATAGATTTTCTAGATATAGATAAAATGACGTTGGAGAATCCTTCTAATGTTACACAAAGCCATGACAATTAAGAGTTATGCCCAATTAAAGACCAGCTAACAACTGAAGAAACAATCAATAAGGATAATGACATAGCAGATACTCACAAAGAGAATATTAGTCAAATAATTATATTCTGAATTAAGAAAGCCCCTTGGGCAAAACTGATGAAGCCTTCGAATATTAATTCAAAAAACTATTTTAGGGAAAAAAATTCTCTTTATGATCCTGCTGCAAAAGCCAAACAAGAACTGAAGATAATTGTTTATGGCTACACTCTGTTACAATTAATTGTAATAGAATTAGCAGAGTTTCATCCTAAGAATTAGCAGAGTGTCATTACAATCTCAATTTTATTATTAATAGCTCAAATATAAACTTATTTTCATAATCTGTGGTTCTATTTTTCAAGATAAAGCTCTAATCAAAACCTTCCCATGAACTTTTTTTCTATTTTGATAGAATTAACTTTAATTGTTTTTTTCTTCTGGAATGAATTATTCTCATAAGACAGAGATTTCCACAAGGTACTATGTTGGGCGCCAGGGACAGAATAATGAGTAACTCCAGAAAAATCATCATGATCTTTCCTTTCAAACTTAAAAGTTTATATTGTATTCAGAAGTTATATACATATTGGATGTTCCTGGCATATGAAGTTAGGTAAATGTACACAAATAAGTAATGGAAAAGATGACTGTGAACATGTCCAATATAAAAGTAGAAAGCAACAGATGGAAATCCAGAAACCTCAGTGGTAGTTCTGACTGGGTAATCGCTTTGATGGTCTAAGATAGGATCTCTATTTTCCCTTACTTTTATTAATTCTAGGGGGTTTTGAAAAAGACTCACATTAGTGCTACTGAAAAAAAAAAACAAAACATAATTTTATTTAAACCTGGTGAGGCAGGCATTAATGAACCTACTTTCTAAAATATGAAGCTAATTAAATGTCTGAACCACACCCATTCTGCTATTTGGTGGCAACACTAGGAATCAAATCCAGGTTTCCTATTCCAGGTACTATACCCTATTAAGAATATTAAAGTTCCCAGAGCATCAGTGCTTGCCATGAAGAAGGCACTCCGTAACATCTAGCTGAATCTGGAAATAAAAGTCAAATTCAAGCAGAGAAGGCATAGAGAAAGATGACTTATGACACATGTTCACATAAAATATTTTACCTCTAGGTCATAAAAGGACCACACACTGTTCTCTTAAGGTGAAAACACTATTTCTAAGGACTATTTCTTAAGGGTAGTGTCCATTAAAAAAAAAAAAAAAAACTAACTAAATTCCAACATGTCTATGTTTCTCTGAAAACAGGTCACATTTTATAAGTCTAAAGCAATGTACTGAAAAGAAGTATAATAAATGTGTTCGAGAAAAAGTCATCCCCAGAGTTGCTACATTTAGCAAATAAAAAAGACAGCCTGCTAAAAATGAGTTTCAGATAAATAATGAATAAGTTTTCAGTATACGTAGTATCTAAAATTCAAGATGAACTGGGTGTCCTGTATTTGATCTGGCCACTCCAGTCATTCTATATAGCTTTTCCTAACTGAAATTGTTGGTGGATAGGCAACAAAGAGAAGGCAAGTTCTACGCATCATACTAATAAGTTCCAGGCTATCAAATCACTCATTTTATCATTGAGAGAGCACAAAGGACTACCACACTGTAATCCTGTGTATGATAATTTAACCTTTTGGAAGCACTTGGATTCATAATTTGCAGTAAAACTAGAGCATAAAATATCTCCTTAAATCAAATTCATTCATTTTGCTCTAAAAACCATCCCATATAATGTATTGCATAGCAACAAAACAAACTGCAATCTACTTATAAAAGGGAGATTTACTAATTGATAAAAATTCTCGGGATTACAAAGCATTGAGAGGTTGCATTTTCAACCATGAGTCCTGGGTTCTAATCTTAGCATTTGTTACTAATAGGATGTGTGACTAGCACCAAGCAATTTTCTTCCCCTGAGTTTCCATTTTATCCCTGATCAAACAAGAAAAATAGCACCGTTCTGGCCTTTTATGAAGTGTAAGGTGCTGACTGCCTTCAGCAGAGTATAAAGTCAGGAGTATCAGACTAACAATCAGGCGATAATTCTAGTTCCAGCTACAGCACTACACGGATCTGATGCTAAAACAATTACAACTTCTCTGGAGTTCATTTTCACTGGAGTTTGAGATCTTCAGTGGTAAAAATGGGCTGCTGTATTAACAGGTTATTAAGACTCCCCACCTCAGCTTGCAGTATGAATAGGACAAGAAGTGGTCCTTGGGTCCGTCAACTTAACTTCTTTTTGCCCCTCAATTTCCTCATTTTTAAATAGGGGAAAAGCCTTCTGGCTCCTTTACTCACTGCACAGGGTTGATGTGTGAGTCAAATTAGAAAATGTACATGGAAGCATTTCAAAATCTCTTCAACATATCTAAAAATTTGCTATCTACTACACTCTTAGTACTCATTCCAATGGAGTCAAAGGGCTGGGTTAAGGAGCAATGGTTGTTATTTCCTCACAAAGGTCAGCCAAGAGAATCAGAAAAAGGATAAGAGTAAAAAGGCTGTTTTTGGTGATACAAGCCCACAGGTTGAGGGGTCTTAACTGGGTTTGGATATAGGCCAGCAACATGCACCATGAACACTAAAAGTCCTTGGCCAAAACAAATACTTTAGAATGACATTCTTGACAGAATCCTACTAAATTTTCAAAAAAAAAAAAAAAGAGAGAGAGAACAGTTTAAATTACATCATAGCCATCTGAGCAAAAACAACAAAACAGAAACAAATTCCATTGAAGTATCTGTAGCCTTGACCACAAGTACTAATAATCTGGACTCTCCACTTTGATGTACAAGTGTATCTTTGCTAACTGCCCTGCAAACCTGGAAGTGATCAGAAGAAAACCTGGCTGCCCTCTTGAAGTCTTTCAGTTGATTTAACTTTTACAAAGCTATTAATGAAAGACAACAGGCCCTCCACACTTCAAAGAAAGTCACAGCCAAGGAAAATGCAATGAACATTGGAACCAATAATTTATAGTCAATGATAAGAGCCTGAGTTTTACATTACATCCGTATCTTCCCCTTCTCACCAAAATATTTTATTATCCTCCCATCACTTATTTCCTATACATTTTATTACACAAAAAATTCTTACCTCATAAATGAGTTGTATTATATACCCTTTTAACAAGAGTGAATTTAGTTTTGCTTTTAAACTTATACAATGCATCCCGAGATATGAAGAAACCCTGGTGGACATCCCAAAATCACTGTTGGAAGTTATTCCTCTCAGATAACACTAATGTCAATACCACCTGTTGTTTCAAACTTACATATTCCACAGATGACACTTAGGCTCACGAAGATATCCTTTTCCATACCGAGCAAGCAAAGTACCCCCAAATTCATATTAATTAGATGGTAGGAAATAAAACCAAATAGAAGTTGCCTAAAACCTTTTATGAGCTCTTGTCATAAATGTGACTCAAATCTTACTCTCGAAACTTTTTACACAATGAATCAAATCAGAAGTTTATTATCCAGATATTCTACTTTACAGAAGACTCTTGTAGCTCAAACTGCTTATAAAATAATGATTTAATATAAAAATCAGTGTCATTAAGCATAATGTTGAACACATTTTGATTTCATGAAGCTAACAGCACTGCACCCGTCAAGATGATGATGTTATCGTGTGAGTGGAGCACCCAGCAAAACTAATGAGCATGTGCGCTACCCTGGTTCCAGCAGCTGCTGCAGGAAAATGCGAAAGTTGACAGACATTTTGTGTCTTTAGTAATACAAAGGGATGAACAAATTCATTTGTGGAAAAAAAAAAAAAACAACAAGGAATTCTGGAGGCTAGGAAGCTTAGAAGGTGAATGGTTATCAACTTTTACAATAGTTTTAACAAAGAGTTTATTTCATCAAAATTACACACGGCAAAAATACAATGCTATTTCATTTTACACATACTATGTGCTCATATTTTGTAACTAGATGAGAAGTGTGGCACTCTTAAAATGATGGACTCAATTAAGTTAATGATTAAATTAAATAGTGCCAAGTTAGTATTGTAATACATTTTTATGGCTATTTAAATAGATTTGTATTGCATATTGGGTACACTTCATTTCATAGTCTCTAAAAAGTTTATAAACTGATTAATAATATTCACTGAAAAAAATGAAATGTAACTGTATGAAATATAATGTGGGAAGAATCAAAACCTTCCCCCCTTTCCAATTTACCTTTTCCACTCAAGATTATTATAAACCTATCACAAGATAGAAAACTACAACTTATGTTTTGGGTTTTTAGAAATTTTCCACTAATCTACATAAGTCACAGCTTCTTCCAAATGCCCTCTATCTAGAAGTATTAAATAGGATTATAAAACTTGTTGACAGGATGGAGGGATGCAAGCCCTGGAACTGCATTTCAAATATAATTAGCTAAAGGGACACACATACACACACACGTGTCTGTGTCCAAATGGTCTCCCTGTCACAATAACCTTACTTTCTACCAAAGTGGAACTGCTCACTCACATTACAAAATGAATCTTGAAAAAGACAGAAAGGCCTTAAAATACATATTCAATATTCCAGATGTCTTGAAATGGAAAATTAATTAAAATATTTTATAGGGTTTATAGAATATTTCTTGGCTCCTAGAAAAGTAAGGAAAAGAGAAGAAAAATTGACAAGGCAAAGTAAATTTTTGATATAAACATAATAACCCTCACGAGTTAAAAATATAACTGGATGAAACCTACTCATAGAGCAACTAGTTTAATACATTTTGCACTCTGGCCTAAAATAATGTATCAAAGGATAAAACTCCTTTGAAAATACACTGTACTAGGGTATTTGTGTTCTAATGCTAAAAAGATAATTATAATGGCCTAGTACCGAAATTTTCAACCACTCTATTTTAAAATGTCATTTGAGATTTCCCAATTTTTATACTCTGAAATTATATATGGAAACTAAACTCACTTGGGCAAAGTCTTTAGGCACATCATTAAGTAATGTGCTTGCACAGAAAGAGGCCATAGAAGAAAACGTTAACCTCTTCCTGAGATAGAATCCTCATGACATTAAATCTATGAGCCTTTGCTTTGCTTCCATTAATACTGACACTGACCTTCAGTATAGCACAGTGATTAACGGCCCTAGGTGAGAAAGACTTAGACTTTAACCCAAGAATCACCTCTTTCTAAGAATATAACCTTAGGTACATTATTTACTCTCTTTGTAAAATGGAAATCATGATAAAAGTAAAGGAAATGATGCTGGAGTCAGATACACCGTGTTTCATTCACGATAGTTATTGTTTTTAAGTTAACTGAATATTAAGTGGAGTATAATTTTTAAACTGATTAAGGTTTTGGTTTTCTTAAAGAAAATTTATTTAATGGATTTTTACAGCAGAATAAGTAGATGTTGGCTCTTGCTTCTTCCTAAGCCCCTAATTTAAAAGCAATAACTTCTCTACAGAGGTATTTTATATTAAAATAAAAAAGAGAGAGAGAGGGCTGTTTTAATGCATTTTTTCCAATTACAACTTAAAAAATGGACTCCTCAGACTAATATCTACACTTACATATGACAAAATTTTCTGAATTTTATATTAAGATTAGGTCATCAACATTTAACTGAGAAAAATAAATGCAAGAATATAATTTGTTTTTTTCATTACTACTTAGAGACTTTTTTTTTTTTTTTTTAGTCAAAAAATAAGTTATAGATTTGGGGACTTTTTTTTCCCCAGAATATAAAAGTTAAAACTGTTTGACAACAAATGTAAAAAAATACAATAATTAACTATGATGAACACCAGAGCAATATTTCATAATTAATTCTAAACTGGAGCACAGTTTTAATATCTGATAAAACAATGCTTTAACACTCTTCTATAGGTAATTTATGGATTAAATTGGCTGTTTTAGTTCTTATCCAAGGGTACTTACTTGGGTAAATTCTAAAAGTAGGGTGATACCAATCCTTGTGCCTCAAAAATGTCCATATAGCAAGTCCATTCAGCAGTAACTTTTGGAGGAGATTTGCAGGGTGTATTTTTGTGTTTATAAGTCAGCTACTAAAATGCCATCCTCTTTTCTCTTTTCAATGTCTTTTTCATCAGTCATGTGAATTAATCACTAATACTGGCATTGCAAACAGTATACTAAATTTTCTCACTGGAAAGTATGATTGATAACTTATATGGAAATCTGCTAAAAATTATCTGTAGGGAAAACACAAAATAACTCACATAAAAAATCATGTTGGCTGCTTTTCCTGCTCTTGGATCCTTATTTTATACAGTTTTAGTTATGTTGTTTGCATAATTTGACCTGGATCCACTACTCAAATTTGGAAAAATACTTAAAAGAATGAAACTATTCAATCTGAGAAATCGATACTCGGCTCTCCTGGTGAGAATAAAGAACTCTTACAGCTGAAAGAGATTTCTAAGCTCATTTATGAATCTCTCTACCTTGAGTCTTCACCCTCTTTCACCTCCCCTCTTAAAGTTTGAGGTTCATTAACTTGAGCCAGTCACAAAGTTAGCTAATAGCAAAGCTGGAAACAAAATCTGGGGGTTTGGGCTCCCATTCCAGTTCCCTTTCCAGTACCTTACACAATCCCACAAAAGCTTCTGTTCAAACCATTAATAAAATTCATCTAAAAAATGAAAATGACATTTAAAGTCTATGAAATCACTATGCTGTCAGAACTTAATTCCCATCTACCAGGATAAGAAAATGCCTACCAAAGTTTGTGATTATATTTAAGGCACTGATGATGCTCAAGGTAAAATGGTAAACTACTAAAAATCAGCACTAAAAAGATAAGGAAACATGCATTATTTCCTTTAATTTTCTTAAGAACACTATGAGGTAAATGCCATCATCTCCATTTTACAGAGAGAGTAAATAATGCACCTAGTCTTCCTCTTAGAAAAGTAGGTCTGGGGTTGAAGCCTAAGGCTGTCCTATCTAGGGCCCTTAACCATAAACAGAAATCAATTTTAAAGGGTTCACAACAGTGGCTCATAATCAAGTAGTGGTGCCAACCCTTGAGGGGCATTTGGAAATGCGTGGGAACAGATTTTCCATCACACAGATGGGGCATTTAGTGTCTGGAATTCAGGGATGTTAAATGTCCTGCTATGCACTAGACAGCCTCTAACAACAAAAAAGTGTCACCACCAAATGCCAACATCTTCTTTTGAGAAGCAATGGTTTAGATGATTAAGAGATTAACAGACTATTATTAAACAAAATGGGAGATTTTGGACACCTCTAAGTAATATCCTCCAATAACCTCTACTCAGATGTTATAGTGAGTAGTTCGCTTGGGTCTGGCATGGTAAGGAAATGAAGACTCTGCCCAAAGTTATTTAGTATTTCTAAGTTTGCTCCAGCTAGGAAAACATCTGAGAAGCTTACTGGGACCAAATATAAATAAAATGCAGAATTGCTTCATATGGTTTTACATTCAAATTTGACTGAGAATTGGAAGGGACAAAATATTTTGTAATTTTTTGTGCATTCACAACATATGGTATAAAAGAAGTTGCTTAAAGGAAAACCTACCACATCTGAAAGAAAACATAATAACTGAAATCTATGCACTAAACATGTAAATCAGTTGGCTTTGCAGTTTAGATATGGGAGAGACGGGACTACAATGGCATTTATCTGAGGTTTGAGAGCCTTCAGAATTCAAAACAAGTATGTTTGAAGATCTTTACTTTGTTCTATAAAATGTTCTAATTTTATATTTTCACAATAATCATAATCAAAACAAAAGAAAGTGAAATAAATTGCTTTCAATTACTGGGATGACCATCTTATTACCAACTACTGCCCTGCAATTTTAGCTCTAAGGTTTGTATTTGTGTTAATGAGAAAATAAAGAAGTAAATTTAATATGCATACATGCCTTCATAGCAAGTAAAAAATGAAAGCTGGTATGCTGTGCTAGAGGAATAAAAGTTTCATGATTGTTCAGAGAGACCCAGTGGGAGAAGTGAAATCATTATAGGCCACATTGTAGCAAAGGCCAGCTGACCTACCATACTGTTTTTCAGGTAGTTAGAACCATATTTACTTTGCAAGAGTATTTTAATGAATGCTGTAAATCTACATTTGGCTGTGGTTTTATCATTTTGTTTGTTTCATAATTAACTTAGAATGTATTTTGGCATTACAGTTGCATAAATGTTGTGACTATGATTAAATTATATCGCTTTTATGTATTCTGCTTTTAAGAATTCCACATTTCTCTAACATTAAAGTAAAAGGAAGTCAACACTAGGTATGGTAGATATCTAGAACTTCTGGGTCTGCCCACATCACTTTCTTTTGGGAATGTACCTTCCCCAATGACATATCACCTTATGGGCTACCTGCCCCAACAAAACAGTCAAACCACCCTACTCTCCTGAATATAATGATTGGTTCAGAGTTGGGATGTGACCCAAGTAAGACCAGGGTAATCTGGGGAGGACGGATATGGATAAGAAGGTACCTCTCTAATATCAGAAGTTTAAGACCCACATATAGTTAACAAGTAGAAACTCTCAGCACATGAAGAAAGCATGCAAGAAAATAAAGCCAACACAGCACAGGGCCAAAAGATACATGGATAGATGAATACATGAACAAATAGATACACGGATAGATAAATAGATGCAAGGAAGGACAGGTAAACAGAGTAGATAGATGAAAAGATAAATAGAAATAGGTAGATACATAGATAGACAGACAGACAGTTAGACAGACACAGAGACAGACAGAATTTTGGCAAGATTATTTGATTAGCTAAATTCACAGCCAACCCAATCCCACAAGCACTTAAAATTATGTGAGTCAATTCCTTCTGTGTTCAAGTTCAGTTTCTGTCACTTGCAACCAAAAGCTTTCTAATATATTGTAAATCAAAAAGAATGTCTTTCTTTAACAGGAGTACATTACTTAAGTTTGAAAAATGAGATTATATGATCCCTACTAACTCTAAATTTCAGTGATCCTGTGTGTGTGTTTTAATTATTTCATCAGAAGGTCAGGGTCTTTTCTCTTTGTATATTTTCAGTATAGATATTCAACTAAAAGTAGAGAAGAAAATTCTTATTTTTTATAATTATCACTATGAATATGATATCAAATGATGATCCTTTCCCGGTTTTAGGTAAAATACAATTATTCAGAGAAAATAAATTGCAAAAAGTTAATCTTACTTTATAATTCAGAATGAAGGGAAAAGTCTCCCCTCTCCTGAGAATTAAAAAAGCTAACAATGGCACATAAGACATTTAAAAGCATTTTCACTGCAAACTAAAAACCAGAGAAAATATATCTTTAAAAGCTTTAAAGGCAGGGCGCGGTGGCTCACGCCTGTAATCCCAGCACTTCGGGAGGCCGAGGCAGGTGGATCATGAGGTCAAGAGATCGAGACCATCCTGGCTAACATGGCGAAACCACATCTCTACTAAAACTACAAAAAACTAGCCGGGCGTGGTGGCGGGTGCCTGTAGTCCCAGCTACTCGGGAGGCTGAAGCAGGAGAATGGCGTGAACCCGGGAGGCGGAGCTTGCAGTGAGCCGAGATTGTGCCACTGCACTCCAGCCTGGGCGACAGAGCAAGACTCCGTCTCACCAAAAAAAAAAAAAAAAAAAAAAAAAAAAAAAGGCTTTAAAACATTTTTAGAATATTTATCAAAATGATTCTTATAAACTTAATAGTTTGTTTTACCTACCTTAAACATTTGGTCGGCAACGAATATAAATTCCTACCACTCAAGAGAAAATGAATTAAGCACTTACATTGTTAAAAAAAAAAAAAAAAGTAATTTAAAATGAGAATATCAAATCAGTAAATAAGATTACAGAGCTAAATATCAAATGAATGACTCATACGGAAAGGCTTTCTTCAATTTTTATTCCTAGGTATGTGGCTCACAGGCACTTTTCCCTGAGAACCTGATATAACAGATATTTCCAAGCCACATTCGCCAGCTATAATAGTGGCCAACTGAATCTATATCTATGCAGCTAAACTAATTTCATAGGAAGTCCTGCAAAGTCAGTAACTAGTCTGCATCCTAAATTCAGAAATTAGTCATTTTTCAACCCTTCACTATCAATCAACTCATTGATTTATTTAATTGTCCTACAGTCCTTATTAAAGGTTTTTTTTAATCCTAGGAAGAGGTTTTTATCCCACAATGGGCTGTGGGAACAAAGAACAAATATAGCTTGACACAGCAATTATAGGTTTAACTTCTAAGTTAATTTGTATTTTCAAATCTAGAGGAAGGGGTGCCTCAAAGTAGGACACATTCTCCGTAATCAGATAAGGGCGAAGGTACAAGCTTTACCAATATAACCTGAACGGAATTCCAAATATTTCAAAAGAAATGATACTGGAAACCAGAGTCAAATCACTTATTTAAGCAGAATAATTTAAAAAGGAAATTTTGTTGCATAGCATAATCAAAACACTAAAAATTTCCTCATCGTGAGGTGCTGAGGACATAAACGTGTGAAAATATTGACATTTTCTACAGATCATCAGATGACAGACTGAAAAAAAGCTACTGAATGATACCACAAGCCTATTTAAGTTTGTGTTATACTAAGCAAATCGATTTATTTAAAGATATCCATCTATACTAACTGCCATTGCATTAATTCTACCACATTTTTAGGAATCATGTAGTTTAGGCTCTAACATGGGTCTGAATTTGAAACTCTGAAAACACTAGAGATAGAAGAGCAATGAAAAACATTATTTCAGGGGCTCCTATGGATTTCTCCAGGCAGGAAGAATGCAATCCAGAAGAGTGCTTCAAGTGCACTAAAAGGCAGCTTAGAGCTGGTTATATGGACCCTGGTTATGAACAACATAAGGAAAAAAAAGGCCATTATTGCACCAGAATTACCATTATAAAAATACTATAAACAATATCAAAGTTAGATTGGGTCAATGCCCAGAGGGTTTTATTATCATCAACACTAACAACTGCCTCACAAAATATGCTTAACAATTCATTTGTCTGAAAACTGTGAAAAGTTTATATTCCTGTATAATTTTAGAAACAATAATTTTTAAAAATGCATAGCAACATTTATATACATAATCTGATTGTATTGTAAATACCGTGCAAATAAAAATGCTACAGCTTTTAGAAGTGAGAGAAGAATTACAAGGAAAAAAAATGAAAGACAGAATTCCAAACACAGGACCAGGAACCTCAATTAATTCAGCACAGCTTTGCAGTGTCAAATAAAGTCTATCATAGAAAGCTATATGGGAGTGTAAAACTTCTGTTTCTGGACTTTGATCCAAGCTGTCATAAAAACTTGCCCTCACTTAATATCTCTTATTTCCAGTATATGCCAGATATTCTCAAGCTTTTGCCTGGTACAAAACAAAGCAATAAAGTCAATCATGTCATCCTTACAATATTAAATGACCTAAAACATCACCCACAATCACAGAGCTGATTAGTAATTAATGAAAGGTAACTTTATTCTAATATGCTGTCAAGAATAACAACAGCTGTTAAGCCGCATTAGCACCAGGAAAGCTTCAGTTGTAAAGGCATAAGCATTAAAGCCCTCAATTAACACAGTAGCTGAGGCCTTTAGGACTGCAAATTGTCTAGAATAGTGACCTGGGAGTTTTCCAGATGTGATTTATTGGTCTCAAATTAATGTTTATGCCAACAGACTATGTTCTCAATCATTCAATTGACACCTTCAAATGGACACAAACAGGTTGTGATAACTAAAAAGCTCCAAGCTATAGCTTTTTTTTTTTTTTTTTGAGATGGAGTTTCACTCTGTTGCCCACGCTGGAGTGTAGTAGTGCGATCTCGGCTCACTGCAACCTCTGCCTCCCGGGTTCAAGCAATTCTCCTGAGTAACTGGGATTACAGGCACGCGCCATGCCTGGCTAATTTTTGTATTTTTAGTAGAGACGGGGTTTCACTATGTTGGTCAGTCAGGCTGGTCTCGAACTCCTGAGCTCGTTATCTGCCTGCCTCGGCCTCCCAAAGTGCTGGGATTACAGGCATGAGTCACCGTGCCGGGCCCTACCTATAGCTTTTAATGAGGTGCATAGCGCTCTACTTGAAGACAGTGATAGTAAACAATGTAATATAATAGCATAAATGCTTTCAAGGTCGACCCAAATTCACAGGTGTTTGAGAATCTGGGAATGCCAGAACCTTGATGTTCAATAACTACCATTGAATGTAGATCATTTAGTCTGAGAAAAGGCTGGAAAATCATGCATGAATGTCCAATGACAACAGTTAAATAATGCAGAAATTGTTTATGTCAGCAAGCCTGATTACTGGTGCAGATGGACAATCTGGGTGAATATAAATATATTTTAAAGTTTAAAACATGCCACATACATCTACAGAACTATTTTGTTTCATGGGTTTCTTGAATCACATACAATATTCATTTTACACTTACAAAGTGTAAAAAGAGGGGAAAAGCAAAGTAATGTAAGCTTCTACTTAAAAAAAAAAAAAAATCCTGAGCTATAAAGTTAAAACGTATGCAATAAGTTTTTACCACAATAATGTGAACCACACTGGGGTTAGTGGTTTGCATTTTCATAATCAACAAATGTCCATCCTCTTATTCACATTTTAAGTCTCCTGCTAATGCCACCAAATATAAAACCAAATTGGAATATTGTTTCATGAAAGACCTCCGGCTACACACAAATTCTTAGGTTATATTCTTTACTCTGATGACTCTCAGCACTTTATTATAACTCTTAAAATTGAGGACCTGCACTATTAAATATTTTACACTTTCATTTTCCAACTTACACTCAACATAAACTCTTAAGAATATGTATACACACACATACATACACCACAGAAAGTGTTCAGCCTACTGCCAACATCAACTGTAATTTAAAAACCCTAACCGAAATTTTTTTTTAAGTTTTTTTAGAGTCTCAGATGATCTAAATTTTACAGTGAGCATGGTAATTTTGAGAAATAGGATTTTGATCCTATGCTGCTTGGGAGAAAAAGTAATGGGAAAAGAAATGTAACTCAGCTCTTTCCATTTACTTTCCAATAAAATGTTGCTACACTTTCAAAGTGTTGGTAGGTTCTGAAAATGTAGTGTTCTTATCTATGACTACTCAAAAACGACCAACAAGCCATATCTAGTTTACATCTTTAAAAGAAAAATAGGGAACGAAGAAAGAACATTTATGCTGATTTATTACACAATAACTTTTTTTCTTTAAACTTTTTATAATCTGCCTAAAGAACAGGTCCAATACACACTTCTAAAAATCTGCCGGGTTCTCTGGCCCGCTAATCATTCTATGCGCTGTAATGTAAGGAGAGCAGAAGGCTGGGAATGCTCAGAGTGAAAGGAAAGTGGGTGCAGATGGCCTCAGAGGAGCAGATGACCCCTGAAAACTGTTGGTCCACAGTAACCGATCATTCTAGACCTCCATGGCCTTAGTGGCTCACCCTAAACTCGCAAACAAGTGCCCTTGAAAAAGAAACCACTTTCAGGGCTATACTCTGGGCGCTCAAGATTTAGGGTTTTGAAGGAAGAAGCTGAAAGCGGGGGAAGACGATTTTAAAAGAAGGGCTGGGTTACTAAAGAGAAAAGATTAATCCCAGAGCCTTCCACTCTGTCAAAAAAAAAAAAAAAAAAAAAAAAAAAAAAAAAAAAAAAGGCCCCTTAAAGTGATTAAATTGACACCAACTCTGGACGTTCCTTAGGAGAAAAAAAAAAAAAAAAAAAAGATTTAAAAGGGCCCAATTTAAGACCCTCATTAATACATCTGCAACAGAGCAAAGAATAACAACAACAACAAAAGTTATACAGTCCATTTTCAATGATACATCGTCCCACTGGTGCCACCGGGGCGCCACCACCCAGCACCCGAGACCCGCCGCGCCCCCGGAAAAAGTGGGAAGGGGGATAAGAGGATGCTGAAGGAAGTACCTCGTTTTGTCTCCAAAGGGCAACATAGCAAACGTGGTAAGTTCGTTTTCGAACTCCGCCGATCCTGGACTCCAGGAGGCTCCGTAGGGGCAACAGCGTGCCCAGGTGAGGTGAGGTGAGGTCGGCGACTCGGAGCCAGCTCCCTCACGGCCCCGGCCTCCGCGCCGCCGCCCGTCGCCTCCCGCTCGCCCCGCGCTGCGCCGCCCCCTGGCGGGGAGCGACCGGCAGAGCCGCGGCCGCGCGCCGGCGGGTGGGACCCGGGTGTCGAACCCGGGCGAGCTCCTCGAACATCACCGCCGGGCGTGTGTCACCCTCCCGGCCAAGGCGGCCAGCACCCGCTGCCCGACGGGCGCTGCCCAGAGCAGGCGGCAGCGGGGCACGGACTCCTTCTGCAAAGGCGCACGTCCTGGAGTCCGCGCACCCCGGCTATCCATCAACTCCTCAGACTTCGGGGAACCCGCCCGCCAAGCACTTTCTGCTCCATTCTTCTTCTCCCTCTGCTCCCAGTCTCAATTCCTCCCCAACTCTCCCGCGAGCGTTTCCCACGAGCGCCCTGACTGCTCGCTGCGCAGCCGCCTCCAAAAGGACAGGCTCCCTCCTCCCCGCCCACCGCAAGGGCCGCCGCGGCGCTTGGCTCTGGACCAGAAAGAGCTGGCCTCTGGGGTCTCCGCTGCCCCTTGGGGTCCGCTCCGGGCGGCGCCTCCCCCTCGCCCTTTGTGTGCACGCAGCAAACTCCTCTGCAGATCTCTACTTTTGGCGGCGCAGCCATCGGCGGAAAAGCGAGTGAAAGGAGGTGCGCGGGAGAAGCAGGGGACTGGAAGGGGGGAAAAGGCGACCGCACTCACTTTGGGAAGGTTCCGTCATGTTGCCTTTGGGCTTCCCCGTGGTCTCGTACCTAACCCCAGCTTCCCCGCCCAGCCAGGGCCAGGGCAAGGGGGGACGTGGGAGGAGCGGAGCCACCAAGACCGACTTGGAAATGGTGCTTCCGGAGCTGCAGGGAAGGGGCTCAGAAACTGTTTGGGTTTTGCTGATTGGATTTAGGGGAACCAGGGAGCTAGAGAGGGGCTAGGGGAAGGCCCGTGAGCACGGATGTATGAAAATAATCATGTTCCCGTGGAATACCAAGAAGGGCGGGGGTGAGGGTGGGAGGTCGGCAAGTACATTTTTGTATTTGAACTTTGTGAGCAAGTTGTATCAAATTCGACGCTTGAGTTTTTCGACTCTGCTCGCTTAGAGTTGAGGTTTCTACCTCGTAACAGGACCGAGGACCTACTCCAAAAGCAAAGGGCCTGGGAACAGGGGTGAACGAAGGGCACAATTCAATAGGAGAGAGAAATCAGCCCCGGGTCACACTCCATGACCCGGCTGGGTCTTCCGTGGGTCCTCTTCTTACCTGGTGGCTTTTCTAACAAAGTAAGAGAAGGTAAAGTCCCAGTGATCGTCCAGCCATGCTTCGACCGAGTCCTGATCCCTCTGCTGCTGCTTCTGCTGCTGGGGCTGCTGCTGCTGTCGCTGCCGGCCGAAGCTGAGGCCGGCCCGCTCCATGGTTGGCACCGAGCGCCTCGGAGGCTCTCTGGTACTGCTTTTCCACCCCAGCTGGGGTCCCTCCCTAGGAAGAACAGACTCGGCCTAGAGACCCTCCCCCTTCGTCCAGCTCCAGTCGGGCCGGCTTTTGGCAAAGCGGCAGGAGCGCCAGGCCAGCCTCTTGCCCCGCCCCGCCCCGCGCGGTCCTCTGGGCGCCCAGGTGTGGTGGGCGGGGCCAGGCGCAGCTGCCGCTCCCCTCCCTGGGGTCCGCGAGTGTTCGGCTCTCGCAGGCTCTTGAGTCCCCTGGTTCCAGGGAGGCGGCGGCTGCGCCCGGGGAGCTCTCCGGAAGCCAAGTGGCCGCGGCTGGAAGGAGGCCACGCGGCCGCTGGGGTGCGCTGTGTGCCGAGCCGGCTTCTGGGGAGCGCGCTAGGTGACTGGGTGTGTTCTCAGAGTGCTACAGGGAGGGAAGGTCGCGATGTGAGAAGTTTTGCCCGAAAGTAAGAGATGGTTAGACCCTGGGTCCTTTTCCTGGGGCCTGGGAGTACAATGACCTTCCCGCCTAGCTTCTTCCTAGCCCTACGCTTGCGTCTTCGAGGAGCGGGACCGACCTCCTTAGGAGCCCAGCCCGCACAGTGACTTAAAGCGCTCCAGCCACGGACCACCGGGTGGAGAGAGCTGGGGCGTGTGCTAGCAAGACAGATTTGCAGGTGTAGGTGGGTAACTTGCAACAAAGCCGTACCCGTGCTTAAAGTTAGTGATAACAGCAATAACTATAACTTAAGTGCCTTTAACCATTGCCTCAAATTTTCCTTTTGCATAACTGGAAAAAGATTTTCTTGGAAAAGAAAAAGCGAACAAATAATTTCCAGTGCTTTGTGCATGAAGTTAGAAAACAAGGGCACCTCTGTACAATTAGGTTAATCCGAGAGCACTGACGCAATCCGAGAGCACCTGGGTGCTGTCGAGGGCAACCAGTTAGCCCAATTTTTAAATTAATGCGTCATTTTAATTAAATTGGAATTAACACTCCCTCAAAAGTATCCATTTAAAATGGCTCAGCTTTTTTGTCGAATCCCTATCTTGCTTCTTTAAAAAAAGAGTTGGTGTCATCCTTCGCTTTGTCTACCTCCCGGTCTTCCTGTCATGCATTTGCAGTTTTAATATGGCATTTTGCAATGACCTATATTTTTTGGTAGAATTAAATCTGGAATTATGGATTGCACAATGTGTGAATGACACATCATTAGCACTGATATACAAAAAAAATTAGTTAGCTGATATACTTTTAACAAACTCCCTTCAAAATACTCTTGGCAAGAATGTAAGGCATTATTCACTACATAGAAACACATCATTAAATTGATAATCTGAGAACTTTTAAAAGTATCTTCTAGTCCCCCAATGCAATGGTTTATCTTTCCTTCATTGAGTAATTGACCTTTTGCAACTTCAGTTTTTCTGAAACTTCACTGCTGTACGCGGGTAACCACAACCAAAGAAAATCAATCAAAGCAGTAGAGTGAACTAATGTGTGATAAATTATATTGAATTTAAAAATGAGATTTCTCTCCTAATGTGTTACTGTGATAGTGACTATAGTGCTCATGGAATACAGTCATGCGTCACTGAACAACAGGACACATTCTGAGAAATGCATCCGTAGGCAATTTTGTCCTCCTCTAAACATCACAGTGTACTAACACAAAATAGATGGCTCAGCCTACTACACACCTAGGCTATGTGGTGAACCTATTGCTCCTAGACCACAAATCTATACAGCATATGACTGTACTGAATACTGTAGGCTATTGTAATGCAATGATATTTGTGTATCTAAACATATCTAAACATAGAAAAGGCACAGTAAAAATATAGTGTTATCTTATGGGACTCATATATGCGGTCTGTCATTGACTGAAAAGTGGCACATTACTGTGGAGAGTTTCTCCTCAGTATTGTTTTTTCTTGTGGAAATCCATGCATTCCTCCTAACTGGAGGTCAATTGTAATTTAAAACTCTGCTTATCTACTAAAGATGCAGTGAATTGGGGGCTTGAATTATTTGCTTTTGTTGGATACTTGATTAAATAAACACATATAATCATTTCAATGTTTGTGTTCCCTCCAAAACTCTTGTTGAAACTTAATCCCTAATTCAACAGTATTAAGAGGAGGTGTCTTTACGTGGTGTTTAGACCATTAGGGCTCTGCTTTGTGAATGCATTAGTGCCTTTTTAAAAAAGACTCAAAGGAGCCACTTGGCCCCTTCTGTTCTTTTCACTATGTGAAGACACAGCACCGACCCCTGCAAAGGATGCAGCAGCAAGGTGCCATTTTGGAAGCAAAGAGCAGCCGTCACCAGATGCCAAATCTGCTGGCACTTTGATTTTGGAGTTTCCAGCCTCCAGAACTGAGAGAAATTAATTTCTATTGTTTATAAATATCCCAGTCTGTGGTATTTTATTATAGCAACACAAATGGACTAAGACAGTGGGTAATATCAAAATGTTCATTTTTCTCTCATAACCTGAAAAGGTTAAATTATCAGAAACCAGGAAGGTTTCTGAAAAATTGCTTCAAGAAAAACAATCCATAGGCTGGGCACAGTGGCTCATGCCTGTAATCTCAGAACTTTGGGAGGGCGAGGTAGGAGGATCACTTGAGCTCAGGAGTTCGAACCAGCCTGGATTACATAGCATGACCCTGTCTCTACAAAATTTTTTTTTTTTTTTTTGAGACGGAGTCTCGCTCTGTCGCCCAGGCTGGAGTGCAGTGGCGCGATCTCGGCTCACTGCAAGCTCCGCCTCCCGGGTTCACGCCATTCTCCTGCCTCAGCCTCCCGAGTAGCTGGGACTACAGGCGCCCACAACCGCGCCCGGCTAATTTTTTGTATTTTTAGTAGAGGAGGGGTTTCACCGTGGTCTCGATCTCCTGACCTTGTGATCCGCCCGCCTCGGCCTCCCAAAGTGCTGGGATTACAGGCGTGAGCCACCGCGCCCGGCCGTCTCTACAAAAAATTTTTAAAAACTAGCCAGGCGTGGGGGAACACACCTGTAATCCTAGTTATTCGAGAGGCTGAGGCAAGAGGATTGAGCCCAGGAGGTCAAGGCTGCAGTGAGCCATGACCGTGCCATTGTACTTCAGCCTCAGTGACAGTGTGAGACCCCCGGCTCTATAACAAAAAAGAAAAGAAAAGAAAAACAGTACATAGATTCTCTCAATAGTGAATCTCAAGTCTGTGTGGTATATATGATAGGTTGGGAGTGACTGTGAAGGCCTATTACCTGAGGAACATATCACAAGGGATTGGGGAGCAGAAGTGTCTCAAACAGTTCTAGTCTCTGGGAAATTCAGCCAAAATGTGTAACTATACCTCCTGTAAATTTAAAGCAGTTAAAGGTAAGCTTATTTTGAACTGACATTACCCGGGCCTCTTGTTTTTCAACTTCATTTTATTCTTTATCCCAATTTGCTCAATTATTTTGTTTTAACTTGGTATGAATTGTTCTAAGCACCTCAAATCTTGTTATGGAATGAGTTGAAGAATACGTAAATCATAAACACTCCCAGGAAATAACCTGAAAAATGCTGTTAATGCTATTTATAACAAACAAATGAGCAACAATGTATATATGTGTATATATGTATGATATATATGTGTGTGTGTATATATGTATTTATTTTTTATAAACTACCCAGACTGTGGTATTTTGTTATTGCAACACAAATGGACAAAGACATATATATATATATAATCAATTATATATATGTGTATATACATAAATATACATATACATACATATATATATATATCATTGCTCATTTGTTGCTCACGAGCAACAACTTAACCTAAAGACCTTCAATGTATTCCCATTGTGCTAAAATAAAACTCAAACTGTATAACATGGCTTATAGGGTTCTACATTATTTGGCTGTTACCTACCTATAGTGCTAAAGATTTTGGTCATGCAAATAGAAAAAGCAAAAATAACCAAAAACAAATGCAACAAAGCAAAAACACAAAAAAGAAATATAAGGCATAAAAATTTAAAAATAAACATTCTCCATTTGCAGACATGAGTATCTATGAAGAATACCCAAAGGAATGTACAAAGCAACTACAAGAATTAAGAGATGGTTCAGCAAGGTTGCAGCATAAGTGGTCAGTATACCAAAATCAATTGTATTTCTGTATACCAGTCTTATGGGCTGATTTGTTTCCCCAGATTCATATGTTGAAGCCCTAACCACTAGTACCACAGAATGAGATAGGGCCTTTAAAGATGCAATCAAGATTAGCTGAGGTCATGTGAGTGGTCCCTAATCCAATCTGACTGGTGCTCCTATAAGAAGAGGGAATTTGCACACACAAAAATGTGACACCAGTGATACTCTCCCATAGAGGGATAGCCATGTGAAGAAGCAGCAAGAGGATGGCCATTTGCAAACCAAGGAGAGACACCTCAAAGGAATCCAACCTGCTGGCACCTTGATCTTGGACTTCTAGTCCCCAGCACAGTGACAAGATCAATTTCTGTTATTTAAGCCACCCAGTGTGTGGTACTTTGTTATGGTAACACTAACAAACTAATACAACTAGCAGTGAACAATTAGAAAACAGTATCATTTGTAATAGTGTAAAAAAACATTAAATACTTAGGGATAAATTTGGCAAAATATGTGTCAGAAATATACAGTAAAAGTTATAAAACATTGCTGGGAGAAATGTAAAAAGACCTAAATAAATGGACAGATATGTTCATTGAATGGTGGACTCGGTATTATCATGATGTTTATTCTATCCAAACTGAGCGATATGATCCCAATCGTATTTCAGCAGACATTTTCATGGAAAGTGAAAATCAGATAACAAATTTTCTATGGAAATGCAAGAGATACAGAAGGCAAAACAATCTTGAAAAAGAATAAAACTAGAGAACTCATGCTACCTAGCTCTTAAGATTTACCATAAAACTATAATAATCAAGGCAGTGTGGCATTTGCATAAGGTTAGTCAAACAGAACCATAGATAGAATAAATAGTTTAGAAATATCATTTACACAACTAGTTGATTTTCAACAAAGGTACCAGTTATTCATTTATATAAAAGTAAAGTTTTTCTTCAATAAATAATGCTTTAACAACTGGATCTTTATATGGAAAAATAGTATCCTCAACCACTATTTTATATTATATATAAACATTGATTAGGAATGAAACATAGATCTAAAAACTGAATGTGATTTCTAGGAGGTGACATAGGAGAATATCTTCACAACTTGGGAGCAGCAGGGATTTCTTAGGAAGACACAGAAATCAATTAACGGTACAGAAACAACAACAACATCTAGATCTTACTAAAATCTTTTACTCTTTGAAAGACACTATGAACACAAGAAAAATCCACAGACTAGAAGAAAATATCTGCAAAACATATATCTAACAGAGACTTGTATCCAGAATACATAAAGAACTCCACAGCTTAATAATAAAAAGATAAATGTCTCAATAGAGGAAAAACTGGCAAAAGACTTAAGCAGACACTTAATAAAGTAAGACATGTGAAAGTTCACTAAGCACATGTAAAAATACTGAACACCTAAGTCTTCAGGGAAATGCAAATTAAACCACCGTGAGATCTGCCTCCACCCTCTAGAATGGTCAAAATTAAAAAGACTGCTAATGCCACATGATGTTTGGTGTTGGATATGTAGCAGTCAGAACTCTCATACATTGCTGGTAGGAAGTTAAAATGATATAACCGCTTTTGAAAAAGGTTTTGCCTTTTCTTATAAAGTTAAGCATAAGCCCTTTCTTCCATTAATTCCATTTCTAGATATTTACCCAAAATATATTTACCCAAAAACTTGTATCTGAAGATAAATTATATAAAAATGTTCAAAGTGGTTTTACCTTAATAACCAAAAGTTCCAAAACTCCAATTATCTCATCAGGAGAATGGATAAATTCTAATATAGTGATTAAATAGAATTCAACTCAGCAATAGAAAGGAATGAAATATTGATATATTTAAGAATGTGGATGAATATTATAAACATTATACTATATACACAAAATAAGGTATATGATTGATTCAATTTACATGAAGCTCTAGGACAGATAAAGCTAATCTACAATGAAAATAATTAGAAAAGTGGTTTCCTCTGGCAGAGAAGTTGAGAAGAGGTATGAGGGAACATTATTGGGTGATAGTAATGTTCTGTGTCTTAAATAGTGGTGTGGGTTGAGTATGTGCTTTTTTTCAAAAGTTATCAAATTGTGCATAAATGAAATCATTGTGTAATATTTTACCAAAAAAATCTGTTAAAAATATGGAAACTAGTTAGTAGGGTTTCTTTTATAGGGGTATGAGTTAAAAATTCTGAAACTACTTTCTTTATATTCTAGGCTTGAGAAAAGTGAGCAAATGTAATGAGATCCAGGTTTCTCATTGTTGGAGAAGAGAATAACATATATGGAAAGGGGAAAGACTAAAACTTACATTGTGGTGTTAAAATGAAATTGGAGGTTAATATTTTTAATTTAGTTGAAATTTTAATACATACATCATGTGGAGAAAATCCACATGACAAGGAAATGTAAGAGCTGTGGATGGCCTCCAGCTGATAGCCTACCATGAGTTCCAGCCAGGAAGAAAATGAATTCCTCAATCTTGTGAACCACAAGGAATTGAATTCTGCCAACAAGCTGAGTGACTCAGATGAGACCACAGTCCCAGACAGTACCTTAATCGCAGCCTTGTGAGAAGCTAAGCAGAAGACATCTTAATAATTGATGTCTTAATAATATTGAGTTCTACAATCCATGGACATAGTATATCTATCTGTTTATTCATGTTTTTTTTTAATTGTTGTTTTTACAGTAAATGTCTTGCAAATATTTTTTTCAAATTTGCATCTATGTAGATTCTGTCTTCAGGAAGTACTAGAAGCAATAACATGCCAGTAGCAGTGAGTGCACTTTGTACCCAAATTTGGTTTCTAAATATCAGTCTCCACTAAAAGAAACCAGGAATGTTTAGAATAAAGATTCCAGGTCTGGAGGCAGAGAAAGTATAAGATATGCCTGGAAAATCTTGTTTTGCCAGAAAATAAGAAGGCTTTAAAGAATGACAGAAACATATCAGAAAGATAGATAATGTGTCTTGATGAAACACTCACAGTGAACAAATCTGAAACAATCTGAGCATCAAAAACAGTAACAAATTATAAACTACTGACTAAAATAAAAAACTATGTTTCTATACTGATATAAATAAGTAAATAGATAAGTAAATAAGAGAGAGTGAAATACTCCTTAGAGTAAAATGCCCACTAATATGTATAAAAGGAATCACATAGTTTAGAAAATCATTAATAGATGCCAAAAATAATAGATGAGAGTTTGATGAATGGGATATTTACATGGTCTTAAAGTTTACAAGTTATTCATCTCCTCACAAGTTACTTATTAGTTACCATGGGAAAGTAGTAGCTTTACAATGAGGAAACCTTGTGGGTGCCACCCTAACCAAGTAGTAGATTTAATATCACTTAATACTAGGAGAAACCAAAACTACTTTTAGTAGAATGTACTGAGAAGGATGCAACATCATTTCTGTGTCTGTGTTATTCCTCCCCAAGTGTAAAATCCGAATCTAATCATAAGGAAACATCATTCATGCTGAGGAGCTTTCTATAAAGTAGCTGGCCTGTATGCTTCAAAAATTTTAAGGACAAGAAAGAAAAAGAGAGACTGAGAAACTGTGTATTAGTTATTTATTGCTGTTTAACCTTACCACAATCTTAGTGGTGTAAAGCAGTATACATTCATTGTCTACCAGTTTCTGTGAATCAGGAGTCCAGGCTTGACTTAGGTGGAGTCTCACAATCAAGGTGTCAGCCAGAGCTTCAGTCTCAATTGAGACTCAACAGAAAGAAGTATCCACTTCCAAGCTCATTCAGACTGCTGGCAGAATTCGGTTCCTTGCAGTCGTAGAAGTGAGGGATTCTCTTTATTGCCGGGTGCTGGCTGGAGACCTTCCTAGGATGTTGGCTAGAGTCTGTTCCCAGCTTCTGGAAACCACCTGTAGTTTTGTGCCACATGGAGTTCCTCGACATGGCAGCTAGCTTCCTCAAAGCCAGCAAGGGAGGACGACTTCAGCAGGATGGGCATTACAGTCATGGACAAGTTCTGAGAAATGCATTGGTAGGAAATTTTATAATTGTGCAAACATCACTGAATGTACTTACACAAACCTAGACTATATATTATAACCCAGCAGCCCCCAACCGTTTTGGCACTAGGGACTGGTTTTGTGGAAGACAATTTTTCCATGGACTGGGGTTGGGGGATGGTTTCAGGATGATTCAAGCACATTGCACTTATTGTACACTTTATTTCTATTATTATTACATTATAATATATAATGAAATAATTATACAACTCACCATGATGTAGAATCAGTGTGACCTCTGAGCTTGTTTTACTGTAACTAGATGGTCCCATGTGGGGGTGATGGGAGACAGTGACAGATCATCAGGCATTAGATTCTCATAAAGAGCACACAACCTAGATCCCTTGCATGTGCAGTTCACAATAGGGTTTGCATTCCTATGACAATCTAATGCTGTCACTTATCTGACAGGAGGTGGAGCTCAGGTGGTAATGTGAGCAATGAGGAGTGGCTATAAATACAGATGAAGCTTTGCTTGCTCACCTGCCACTTACCTCCTGATGTGCGGCCCATTTCCTAACAGGCCACAGACCAGTACTGGGGGAGTTGGGGATCCCTGATATAGCCTATTGCTTCCAGGCTACAAACCTGTGCAGCATGTTACTGTACTGAATACTGTAGGCAATTTTAACACAATGGTATTTGTGTAGCTAAACATAGAAAAGGTACAGTAAAAGTATGGTGTTATAATCTTATGGGGCCACTGAAGTATATGCAGTCCATCACTGACCTACATGTTGTTATACAGCACATGACTATAATCATATGTAATATATGCACACAATCATGTACAGATAACCACATATATCCAATCACCTTTGCCATATTCTATTTTTTGGAAGCAAGTCAAGGTCTTGCCTTCACACAAGCAGGAGGGATCACACCAGGGTAGAAATCACTGAGACCATCTCAAGAGTCTGTCTAGAATATCACTGTGTAATAAGGCAAAGGGCTTGTGACACAGCATATGTTCGTAGATATTTGTTGGGTCAGTTTAAAAAGACACGTGGATGTCTACTCTCTTAGAGTACCTTGATAGTACTTCTGAGTATTGTATATAAATATGTCAGCAATTAATCTTTGAGGAAGGGTTGTTTCTTTTAGTGGTCTTAGTGGGTCTTATCACACTTAATAAGATAACCCTTTACATTTAACAGCAATAGGCTCATATGAAAGAGCAGTTTTCTGTTGATAGTGCTGGAGCTTATATTTCAAGTTATTGCACAGCAGGGATCAGCCTAATATTTTAAATGCAGCTGTATAGGTCTGTTTTCACATTGCTACAGAGAACTACCTGAGGCTGGGTAATTTATAAGGAAAAGAGGTTTAATTGGCTCACAGTTCTGCAGGCTGTACAGGAAGCATGGCTGGGGAGACCTCAGGAAACTTACAATCGTGGCAAAAAGAGTGGGTGAAGCCAGCATGTCCTACATGGTTGGAGCAGGAGGAAGAGAGAGAAGGGGGTGGTGCCACGCACTTTTAAACAACAAGATCTTATGAGAACTCACTATCATAGCATCAGCAAGGGGGAAGGCCACCCCTGTGATCGAATCACTTCCCACCAAGCCCCTCCTCCAACACTGAGGATTACAATTCGACGTGAGGTTTGGGCAGGAACATAAATTCAAACCATATCAGCAGCCTAATATTTTAAATGTGTGAATTTAAATCAAATTCTGATTCTCAATTTTAGGGACAACTTATGAATAATACCACTTTGTTATAGTGCAACAGTTCTGGTGAGCACATAGCATTTCCTTTCCCAAATCAAAACTGGGCTTTTCTACCCAAGTCTCTTGTAGCAACCAAGAATTCAGTTTGATATACAAGGGCTTATGCATCTGGAAAAGACATCACACAGAAGATAGTAAGCAGCTGCTCTCCATATCAACAAAGGTCAGACTTAGAGGAAATGAACTTGCATTAAGACAGGAGGGATTTTAGACAGATACTAAACACACTTTCCCTACAAAGATGTAATACAGATGGATCTTTGATGAAAAACAACTGTGGAATTTTCCCCTGGAGACATGGACAAATGGGGTGGACAACCATCTGTTGATAATGCTTTGAAGTCCTAAGAAGCAGTTCAACCTCAGGAGCTCTTGAAGTGCCTTGCTGCCCTTTCACCTGCATATGGATTGTATGTTACACAGAGGAATTAGGTTGTTTTGTTGATAAATAATATTAGCCACTCACAGAAACACAAAGTAATACAAAACACTTGTAGCCAACACAAATCTATATTCCTCCCATCCACTTCTCTATTTAAAAAGAGATTTCCTTCTCTAGAGAGAATATCTTACATTATTCAGAATGACTAAAAATAAATTAATTAGTTTAGAAAGAAATAGAATGGAGTGAAATATTTTAAAGTCAACTACATCAAGGTGTGACACACTTAACTAAAAACCAGTTTAAAAGTAGGTCATTTAAAATAGACTCTTTAAAAACTGGAAGAACTAAGACGTATGTTTTCAAAAGAAAATGTAGAGAAACAAGTGTACTGATCTTGAATTTCTAGTTTAGAGAAGGATTTCTTTTCCTTTATATAGATTGAAGTTTACAGTTGGTGCTCAGAGTCTCATTTTTAAAATCTCAAATGGCTTTTTAGACATTATTATAGAGTCTGCCCCCCTCCCAAATATGTAAGAAAAAGTGTGATTGAATTATCATGCCAGAGAAAAAGAAAGAACCTCATGACTGGAAGTAATATTTATCTTTCAGGAGTAGCCTTTGGATAAACTTTAAATTGTTTTTTTTTTAAATTAACATTTTACAATTCAATAGAATTAATTAAAAAATCAAGAAAGATCCTCAAATGAAGTACCTTAAAAGATGTGCAAAAACTTTCACTCAAGTTTGATCCATGCTTTGAAAATACTACACTTTAAACATAAACAAAATGCTATATGGAGATCTGGATTAAGCCAAAAGTTTATTCTTTATAGATACAGTCATAGCGACTCAATTTTCTCATGTTTTCCTTCCAGGGAACTTAACATATTAAAAGGGAATAACTTGCAGCCATTCCAATCTGGAAATAAAATTTTCAGCTATGCTTACAGAAAATGTTGTCTTTAAATGATAGTACTTCCAAGAAGAGTAGTCAATAAATCAATAGAAAGAAGGAACTATATCCACAGAAAAGGCCCTAATTCCTCAAATTCATTATTTTCACTGTACTCTGGCTATGAAATCACTGAAATGGTGGAAAAGTTAGAAGGGTTACACAAACTATTCTAGAATGCCAATAAGGCCTGCATAATCACTTTCATATTATGGTCAAAAGTTCCCAATGAATCTGAAAAACATTTCAATAATGTTTTAAAAATCTCCAATTTATCAATGCAAGTATCTTTTTTATTTGAAAAAATTATTTACAAGACCATATATTTTTAAAAGTTGCATTGCCATTGCTGAAAACATTTTGGGAAATTCCTCTTTGGAATGCTTTCAGAATCTGCATTAGTCTTTTTGCCTCTCTTCAGCAGTGACAATATTTTTGTTTGTTCATTTTATGCTGAGAATGAATTTGTTTCTTTGAATATTTTAAACAGCCAAAAGTCACCCCACCTATGGTTTGGTGGGAAATTTTTTTTTTTTATTTTTCATAAAATAAGAAATGGTTATAAAGTAATGGGACTGATTTTTAGGTTGGAAGTTTATATTGTCCTTCTATTTTCTAGCTGTGCAATCATGGGCAATTTACTTAATTGCTCAATGCTTCAGTTTGCTTATATGTAACAGGAAAAACAGTAGCCCACATAGGCTTGTCATGACTATGAAGTGATATAATAAATGCACAGTAGTAACTGCAGTTCCGAGAACATAGCTAGAGCTCAATATTCTTAGCCAGGGAATAACTGTATGTAAGGACTTCTAGTCCTCTCCTTTTAACAAACTCTTTTCTTCATCTGTTCAAATCCAGCACTACATTCAATAGTTACCTTGAATACATCCTCTGAAGTCAACTCTCCGTTTTTGGTGTGATTAATGTATTTTGTAACTCTCTCTTTTTAGTCAAAGATAGAATGCTTAAGGTTGACCTTACATCATAACTTTTAATACCATCTCCTTCTCTCTATCCCACTTCCAACACTTGTCTTTAATCCATGAATCCTTGGGTTCTCCATGTTGCAGAAAGAGTGATATTTCTAGAGTACAAGCCTAGGCAAGATACGGTGGCTCACACCTAATCTCAGCACTTTGGGAGTCTGGTGTGGGAGGATGGCTTGAGGCCAGGAGTATGGGAAACATAGTGAGACCCTGTCTCTACCAAAAAAAAAAAAATTTTTTTTTAATTAGCTGGGTGTGGTGGTGGGTGTCTGTAGTCCTAGCTACTAGAGGCTGAGGTGGGAGGATCCCTTGAGCCAGGAGTTGTTGGCTGCAGTGACCTATGATCATGCCACAGCACTCCAGCCTGGACCACAGAGTGGGACCCTGTCTCAGAAAAAGACAACAACAACAAAACAAGCCTGATGGAGTCACTTCCTTAACCACTTTAGTGGTTCCCCATTGCCCTCTTGAAGGGGATGATAATTGAAACAAAAGGCTGCCACTCCCTGAGACCTCTGGTGAGCCAAGAAAGTCTCTGAGATGGAGTTGGATTAATTTGCACAAGGAGCTTTGTACCTCCGGAGGAGGGGAACTACAAGTGTCTCTATTCCCTGTAATTTAACACTGGGTGGGTGGGATCTGTCAAGTTGAATCAGGGTGTCCCTGATCTAGGTACAGAGGCAGGGAAAAGCAATGACTCCTTTGAGGAAAAGTTATCTGCAAATAGGGCAGAGCCTAAAGGCTCTTCTGCCATGTGAGAACAGAGTTCCTCTCCTGCCCTTCTGCCTTCTTCCCTATGAAAGTGCAGTATGAGAGAATAAATTTCTGTTCTTTCTGATTTTTTTTAAAAGGCCAGAGGTGGTTTTACCACAAAGCTACAGAAGTTTTTAGGATGTTGCACTTGCAGGGCTCCTTCTGAGTCCCTGAGCAGGTCCCTAGCAAAGTGCTGACATGGATTCATGCATTTAACTGCTGATTGATGACAACAACTGACTTTACCCCAACATTTCCTCCTCAGGTTTCTTCAGTGATAATAGGCATTTTGGAGATCCAGCTAATGGGAAGTTGAGTTAGGGATACATTTAGTTAGGTTTAAGTTGAATATCTTTATCAGGTTCAAAGCCCATTCTGTTTATCATTATGATTTTCCTAGTTTCCCTGGTGTAAGAATATGTGCAAGTGTTGGGGTACAGAAAACACTACTCCAGAGTAATTTGAATTGAAAGAGACTGTGAGGGCTTCAGAAGCAAGAAGGTCGCTCTGACTTTCCCCTGTCTTTTTGTGTGACAGCTGATGATTAACGTCACTCTCTGACCTAGCTCCCTGAAAAACCACCTTGGCAAAGATGACAGCAAGGGAAATCTAGCATGGGTGACTCCATTTTGCTTCTAGTCTCACAGACTGGCTGTCTTTGCTATTCCTGGGCATAAGCCAAACTAACCATGAGAGGAATTTAGTTTATAGTGTAACTTTGAAGCAAGCATGATAATAGTACCTCCCTAAAACTAATGCTCTCCTTGCTCAGGGACTGAAGCCATCATTTTAAAACTAATGAAAGGCCACAAGATGAGGATTATGAGAGGGGGGTGAATTCTGCTGAGATGTAGATGTAGCTTCCATAATCCCTTTCTGCACAGGAGTCATGTGGCCAGAGGTCACGAGATTTGCAACTTCCCCAATGGCTCCTATAGATAACATCAGTACTGTAGAACTTAAGATTCGTCTTTTGAGATTTTTTTGAACTTTGGCATTCTGGCAACTGACTGACCATACGTTGACCCATGACTCATGACTCAAACTGTCTTGTGGTTCCCACTCCATCCAGAAGTGGTAGACTCAGTGCACAAGGATCTTTATCCACACCCATGTGATTTCATCCCCAACCAATCAGCAACAAACATTCCCTAGACCACTGCCTGCCAACTTATCCATAAAAACCCTAGCCTTTGAATTCTTAAGGAGACCGATTTGAGTAACAACTCCAGTCCTGCTGCTTGACTAGCCCTGCATTAATTAAATTATTTCTCTACTACAATATTGTGGTCTCAATGAGTTGTTTTTGAACCCATCAGGTTATTACAAAAGTAGGTCATAAGGCTTTAATGTGACAGGTGTCCTGCCTTACACCTGGAGAGAAAAGAATGCTGTATAAAGAGACCAAGAAAAATCTGAACAGACAGGCCTCGCTGGGTTCCCCCCTCAGTTTATTATAACTAGGTAATACCCCCTTTTGACCAATCATCTTTCTCCATAATTATCCAGTTATTTCATCACACTTAGCATAGAAATACAGTTTTCCTTGGGTCTTTGGGTTTTCATTTTGGAAAACTCCAATGTTATGCAAAAGTTAAATAAATTTATTATACTTTTTTTCTCTGTCTTTTGTCAGCCATAATCCTTGTGATGGATGAGGAGAAGATACTACTTTTTCTCCCCTATATAAGAATATTTCTATCATCCACTTTCAGAATCACCTGAAGGATGCTATGGTTTGAGTGTGTCCCATAAATTTCATATGTTGGAAACTTAATCTCCAAATCCATAATTTGATGGCATTTGGAAATAGGGTTTGGGGAGTTAGAAAAGATAAGGTTATCAGGATGGGGCTCCCATAATGAGAGTGTCAGCTTATATAAAAAGAAGAGAGACCTGAACTGGCATGCGCTTGCCCTCTCATGATGTGATGCCCTCTGACATGATATCATGCAGGAAGAAGGCCCTCACTAAATATTGACGCCATATTCCTGGGCTTCCTGGCCTCCAGAACCGTGAGCTAAATAAGCTTCTTTTCTTTGTAAAGTCTGTGTTATTCCATTATAGCAACAGAAAATGGACTAAGACAAGCCGAAGTTCTATTGTGGTATGAATGTACACTACATTACTTGTTGTAGGGAGTGTCGTTGGCTCAAACTTGTAATCCCAGCACTTTGAGAGGCCGAGACGGGTGGATCACGAGGTCAGGAGATCGAGACCATCCTGGCTCACACAGTGAAACCCCGTCTCTACTAAAAACATACAAAAAACTAGCCGGGTGAGGTGGCGGGTGCCTGTAGTCCCAGCTACTCGGGAGGCTGAGGCAGGAGAATGGCGTAAACCCGGGAGGCGGAGCTTGCAGTGAGCTGAGATCCTGCCACAGCACTCCAGCCTGGGCGACAGAGCGAGACTCCGTCTCAAAAAAAAAAAAAAAAAAAAAAAAAAAGAAGTATGTGGATAGTTCAGGAGAAACAAGCTCTTCCTGATTTGGGGAATCCAGAAAGCTACAATGAGATTTAGTTTGAAATGTGACTACAAGATGTTTTCTAAATCACCGGACAGATATTCAATGGTTAGCAAAAGATTTTCGAAGAAGTAAAATGTGAATGTTACTTTTACCAGACTTTGCTGAAGAAGGTATTAGCTACTAAACCAAAAAGAAGAGGTTGTCCAGTGTGATTTTTAAGGCCTTTACCTGAGACTCTACTGTTCCCTGCCCTACACACACACTCACACACACTCACACACACACACTCACACACACACAATTATTTTTTAACTGAACCTCACAATGAAAGAGGGCACACAGTGTCCGATGTCGCTAGACTCCTGGGGTGTAAAAGCACTGCATTCTAAGCCTCCTCATGCTAGCAGACACAGACGAACATGTTGGAAAATCCAAATCTCTTTAGATTTTTCTTGAAGTTGGGAAATTGAGGTAGCACAAATGGTGGGTGTGTTCTGGGAATGAAATTCTAGCCCAAATGAAAGCTCTGAATAAACACTGATTAAGATTTCAAGAGTGAAAGGCAAAGGCATTATAATTGGGAATACAAATGTAGATAATGAACGGTGTATATGGTTTTTTCCTGGCTGTCATTCCTGTGTTATCAAGAATACACTGCTTCAGAATCTGGCACAGTGCTCGAAAGCCCTAAAATAAGCATTTGGGGATTAGGAGTCATTGGATACCCTATTTCCCAGAACAGGGATCCCCAACCCTGGGGCCCCTGACCAGTACTGATCCATGGCCTGTTAGGAACTGGGCCGCACAGCAGGAGGTGAGCAGCAGGCAAGCAGCATTACCACTTGAGCTCCGCCTCCTCTCAGATCAGCGGCGGGTATTAGATTCTCATAGGCGTGGAAACCCTATTGTGAACGGTGCATGCAAGGGATCTAGGTTGCCCATTTCTTACAAGAATCTAACTAATACTTGATTATCTGAGGTGTAACAATTTTATCCCACAACCATTCCCTACCACCCCATAGTCTGTGGAAAAATTGTCTTCCATGAAACTGGTACCTGGTGCCAAAAACATTGGGGGCCACTGCCCCAGAAAGCTGACCTGTAAGGACTACATCAACAAGCTCCTTTACCCTCTGGCTACTGGCTGCCTTAGTTAATAGGGAACACCAGCAAGTGATGGTAAGGCAGAAGGAGAATGGACTCAGAGTTTTACTAACCTGATGCAGTAGACTAAACATGGTGGCAAATTCTCTGCTATTTCTCCCATTGAGAGGCAGAAGTGCTGAGATCCGGCCACAGCACTCCAGCCTGGGTGACAGAGCAAGACTCCGTCTCAAAAAAAAAAAAAAAAAAGAAAAAGAAGTATGTGGATAGTTCAGGAGAAACAAGCTCTTCCTGATTTGGGGAATCCAGAAAGCTACAATGAGATTTAGTTTGAAATGTGACTACAAGATTTCCTCACTCCTTTTTAACCTTGACTGACCTAAGTGACTTGCTTGAGCAATTGCATGTGGTAAAAGTTACATTTTGGAACTTCTGAGGCTACTTTATCACAAGAAGCCTTGGAACTCCCATTTACCCTGGTTTCCTAGAGCACCCACTCTTGGAGCTCTGAGCTATTATATAAGAAGTCTGACTACCCTGCTGGAGGGAGCCAGAGCAAGCTGGCCCTTGGCAGAAACTGCACGGAGAAAGAGCAATGCTGGCCGTCGCCAAGATATTCAGCCTTCCATGGAAGACATGTGAATGAGAATGCCAGGTTGCAGGACATTCTAACCCCAGCAGATGTATCATGGAGAAGAACCAAAGAACCCAGACAACAGCAGAACTGAAGCCCAAGATATATGGTCCCATGGAGCTTTCTCAGCCATCTCCAGCTGTTCAGACTAACCCAGCAGAGGCTCCCAGCATTGTGAAGCAGACAATCCATCCCTGCTGTGTCCTGCCAGAATTCCTGGCCCACACAATTGTGAGAATAATACATGATTACAGTTTTACACTAGTAAGTTTGGGCATGGTTTTTATGCAGCAATAAATAACCAAACACTTGGCAACCTCCCAGCTGGGTCATCCATGGTGGGCTGAGTTCCTCTGCCAAAGTCCCTTTAAGATAGTTCTCTCCATATAGCTTTTCCTGCCATCTGGCCTGTGGGAGGTAGTGGCTCCCTGCCATTGCTGGCTGTACTACTCTTTGTTATTGGCTTTCTTAAATCATGGCCACCTTTTAAAAATAGTTCCCTAATTAAACTCTCCTGAATTATCCAGTTTGAGAGTGCCATATGTTTCCTGCTGGGATCCTGGCTGATATTCCAGACCTCATGTATAATTTTCAAGACATACCTGTGGTAGAGAGCAGGGAAGAAAGTTCTAGTCTATGTAAATGGTTTGAATTATACTTCAGAAAGTCACAGGAAAAGTCACTCTAGCAAAACTCTGTTTATATATTTATATCAAGTGCTTATATCAAGCAACTAATGTGTTATCTTAAATAAAAAGCCTTAGAATACTTCAGAATAGACTAGGTTCTTAAACCATCCATAAGGTTTTCTGGATTCAGTGAGTTGAACCTATTCTTCTGCTTTGCTTGTGAGGATAATGGTCATTTTCTGGCACACTGCATGTGCCCTGCATTATTTTATTCAACAGTTGTGTCACACTTTCTGTATTCCAGACACTCTTCTAAGACCTTTACAAGTTATAACTCATTTAATCCTCCTGTTAATCCTATCAGATATGTGTGATTATTACCATTTTACAGGTGAGGAAGCTGGAGCATGTAGAGATTACATAATTAGCCAAGGTCTCTCTGTTAGCAAGTGGCAGAGCTAGTACTCAAAGCCATGCAGTTCAGCTGCAGACTCTGGACACTTGATCACTGTTTTATACCTTGAAGGCTTGCTCGGAAGACTTAGAAAGCAAGAGAAATGAGTCAACCTGGTCTGATGTAAGAGTGGGCTCATTAAATGCTGGTGCCTCCTATTCTCAATAGGCATCAGAGATGATGGAGAGAGAAAGAGGTTGGGAGATCCTCAGATGATAGATACTAGAGAGAACAAGTATAGTAGTTTCTGCTGCTGTGTAACAAATTATCCCAAAATGTAGTGGCTTAAAACAAGTTTTTCTCTCTTATGGTTTCTGTAGGTCAGGAGTTCAGATAGGGTACCACACCACAGAGTCTCTAACCCACTACATGTGGGGTCTCAGGTAGAAGACTTGAAGGCTCAGAATTGGAATCATCTGAGGGCTCATTCACTCTCATGTGGTCCTGGCTGGGTCTGCAGCCTAAAATATCCTTCACAATCCCTCACCCTCTATCTGAGTCCAGAGGTGTGTAGAGGAATGCTACCCACAAAATGAAATGCAGTTTCACGTGTGGTAGTTATTCTTTTAGAAAACCTGTCTTGGGTTCAGTCAAGATTTCTGAAGAAAATAGAAGGTAAGCTAAAACGAGGTAAAAGGATTATTTATAAAAGTATAGAAGAGGGATTAAAGAAACAAAAAATAAGAGATTATTTAGAACCCTAGGAATAGCAACAGCAGAGAGTCATTACCTCTCCTAGAACTGAAGAAGCAAGGGAAAAGACAAATTAACAGAACTCCAAGGACAGCTGTTTGTAGAGTGTCTGATGAGAGCTGTGACGTTTAGAAAGAAATGCAGATAACCAGGGATGACCCAGGGGAGTAGGAGGAGGGTGGATTCACACCTCTATCTTGCTGTCCTCTTGCCCTCTGATCTTCTACTTTTCTAACCCAACTGGATGCCATAAGACCAGAAGAATCCATACAGGTCAGCCTCCTGGGATCACAGGGTAGGGTGGATGATGGGTCCGGGCAGGCAAACAGAAGATATCCAACACACCAACATATTCCTGGGAGTGGAGTTGGGGGTGAGCAAGGAATGTGTTTTGGAAGGTCATCAATTGTTCCTTGTGGAGCTTCAGGTGAATGCTGCTGGAGTTTGTAATGCCATCATTGACAGACTCTATCATAAGTTGAGTCACATGACATTATCAAAATACTGAGCAAATATTAGCAATTTCATCTAGTTCAACCTAGTATTCTGGGTACTTTCCAATAAAGTTACTAATGAATAAATGCTTATATTAAATGACCAAATATGTTACTCCTCATTGTTTTATTGTTGGGTATGTTTGAAGTTAGGATTGCATAAAATTCTTAAGTGGAATGGATATTCTATATGGATAACATTAAATATTTTTGTTGTTGTTCTGAGATAAGCCAAGACAAAAATATAAAGTCACACATGTTAATTAGCTTGATTTAGCATTCCACAAGGTATATATTGTTTCAAAACATCATGTTGTACATGATAAATAGATGGAACTTTTGTCAATAAAAAATAAATATAAAGTCAGCAAAACCTTTGAGATAGGCATGTCGCTTGGTACAACTCATGGTAGTATGTCTTTGGTGCCCAACTGAAACAGTTTAACCTACCTAGCAGTTTGTCCTTCAAAGGTAGACAGCCTTGAACCCATTCAGAGACCTGTAAGGGATGGTCTGATTCCTGGGTTTCAGAAGACCAAGCGATAAGTAGGATAGACCATGGAAAGGGCACACTTTGAATTTTATATTCTAATCATGCCTTTGATCATAGTTTCCTCTAATTATATGTTATTTAGTAACCTACTGGATTAAAAAAACTGCAGTTTTGATACATTTTCTCCCTCTGCCATTTGGCTAAGAAAGTGCAAATCAGGGTGCTGGTTAATGTGAAATTTAAAGGAAATGCCCATTGAGACACATCTTTGATTCTGCTTCTTCCCACTATACATAGGGTGAAAACAGAAAGTCTCCCTGAAGTAATCTTTGCTGTGAAAAGAATTATTTGAGTGATGTGGTTCACAGAATAGTGGGCCCCTAAACATGTCTACATCCCAATCCCCAGGACCTGTTACCTTACATGGTAAAAGACACTTTGCAGATGTGATTAAGGTAAGTATTTTGAGATGAGGACGTTATCCTGTATTAGCCAGATTGTCCTAAAGTTTCACAAGCATTCTTATGAGATGGAGATAGGAGGGTTAAATTTAGGAGAAGGTGATGTAATTTAGAAATAGAGATTGGACATAGTTGTGGTTGGATGTAGAATGGAAGACTATGTAACAATTGAATATGGCCATGATCCAAGGATTTCCAGAAACTTCTGAAAGTTAGAAAAGGCAAAGAATTGAGCCTTCTTTAAAGGAATCAGACCGGCAGACACGTTGATTTTAGCCCTGTAAGGCTCAATTCTGACCTCTGATCTCCAGAAATGTTAAGAGAGTAAGTTTGTTTTGTTTTAAGCCAATACATTGCTGCTAATTTGTTACAGTAGCCATATGAAACCACTAAGAGTGGTTTCCCTAGTTATGTGAATATAGGATGAGGAGACATTCCATATTGTTATTCTTTAGAAACCCTGATATGTAATTTGCATGAGGAGCCCAGGAGCTCAGTGAAATGGGGACCAAGACATATGTCCAGAAATTTGGAGTTAGAGGGACCTGTCAGGGAAGACTAGGATGGTTCTGACCAACACATGGCAACAAAAAAGGGCAATAGCGTGCCTAGGTACAAAGTTTCTTTCTTTCTTTCTTTCTTTCTTTCTTTCTTTCTTTCTTTCTTTCTTTCTTTCTTTCTTTCTTTCTTTCTTTCTTTCTTTCTTTCTTTTTTTCGTTTTAAAGAAAGGGATGGTCTTGGCTAATCCAGGCTAAACTTTTAAGATTCCAGGTGTTGTTATGGGGAAGGACTGGTGTGACATAGCTTGTTATTTAAGCAAGAAGCCTCTCGGCCTCCAGCGGCCCAGATGTAGTATCCAGTTTTTTGGGAATAATGACTGAACAAGACATTGTGAACAAAGAGAACTCCAGGAATCCAACTGAGAGGCATCCCTGAAGCCAGAGCAGAGGCCTGGACCAGCCCAGCAAGGGTTAGCATGGATTTTAGGAACTGACAAGATCAAGTTTCAACAGTGACACATGACAATGAAAAACTGGTGATAGTAGGCTGACTGGACCTCAGTTCCCTTTCCCCTTGGTCTCTGGGCAAGGATTGACCAATTCGGGATTGAACAATCCCTGAAGATTCTCTGTAAATGGAAAAAGAAGGACAAAGATGGGGTAGAGTTTAAGAGGGTATGTTGGGCTATCTATTAAAAAGATTTTTTTGATTGAATGATTAATTAGGATAAAATAAGAGATATGTACAATTGTTTCATTCTCTGAGTTTTGGGAGCAGGTCGTACTAGCTACACACAACATTTGTTTAGTGTTATAAAATTTACAAAGAGATTTCTAGTCTATTCTTTTTGTACTTTTAGAAATTTAAAGCTAGACTATACCAGTCTCCATATTGTTTACTCTTGCCCTTAATACACACACACACACATACACACACACACACACAGTAATTACAGTAATTTTGTAATACAGCAGTATGAAACTAAAGGACTTGCATTTATAAGCCTCCTTCCCTTAGAATGTTAACTTCTTTAATTGGGAGGCTCCATCAATAGGCATTTCCCAAAAGTTGCTTATCCTTTATTGAGGGAACACTTTCTACTTTTTTTCTTTTTTCTTTTGAGACTAGAGTCTTGCTCTGTCACTCAGGCTGGAGTGCAGTGGCACAATCTTGGCTCACTGCAACCTCCACCTCCCAGGTTCAAATGATTCTCCTGCTTCAGCCTCCTGAGTAGCTGGGATTGCAGGTACGCGCCACCACACCTGGCTTATTTTTGTATTTTTAGTAGAGACAAAGTTTCACCATGTTGATCAGTCTGGTCTCTAACTCCTGATCTTGTGATCACCCTGCCTCAGCCTCCCAAAGTGCTGGGATTACAGGCGTGAGCCACCATGCCTGGCCTATTGAGGGAATACTTTATGTCAGACATGGCCCTAAGATTTTACACACTTCATCTCATTTAAACTTTCCCACAATTCAGCGAGGTGGATTTTCTTTCCATTTTATAAATGAGGAAGTAGGTTTACAGAACTTAAGTATTTCTTCTAGATGGTTATGAGGATGATCTTTAACCATATAATTGGTTGTATAAACATCAATTAAGGTCACACAAATCAAGTGACAAGTGAAGTATGAATAAATGTAGCTAGTTTAGGGACAAAATCAAAATGTAATATAAATAGAAGATGTAATATAACAACAATTTGAATATCTCTTATTTTGCTACAATAAATCACTCATTCCTATTAGCAAGTAGTTCAGCATATCCATCTTAAACTCTACTTCCTCCACCAATTTAACCTGAACCATACATGTGTCAAGCATGTATAATAGATGTATTAAAAAACACCCACCCACTATTATGCATTACATATAGGAAGTGGTGGTTAAGGTTTGGTTGAATAAAGGTTAGCAAATATATAACTTGAAATGCACAGTAACAAATGGGGGAAACAAAGAGAATGTTTGATACCATTTCCAAAGTTACAGACTGATTTAAAAAATAGCTGCTACAGAATGACTGACCTGGTATGTATCCCCTTTCAAAAGAAGTTTAAAAGCACCCCATAAACTTGAAAGATGGGATTGTAAAAAGTCTCCTAACTCTGAATTATTCTAAAGCTACAGAATAAAAATCCTTTATATATGGAAGAGTATTGCTTTTGATTTTTGGAGGGCTACATTTTACATGTGACCACCAATCACCGTTTGACATAGACGTTTCTGCTCTCTACTGGCATTCATTATTTTCCTTCATCTAACAATATCCAGGCCTTACGCAGGTATCTTCCACTGTCTCACACCTCACACAGGCCTAAGGAGGACCTGACTTCACTGCTGGATGCAGGGGTGGCTCTTCTGTATCTAAGGCTAAGTTCATTCCTGGAGCCAGGGATTGGTACAGAAGATGATGTGTGACCCAATTAATAATATTAGGGTGGATTTTCAAAGGAGTCTCTGAGAAGCGCTCATCATTGTAATGAGAGAGATTCTCTGAGTGACCCTTTTCTTTGAACGTTGTCAGGATCCTTCTATAGCTGTTTTGCTACTGCCCTGAAGATGAAGCTTCTATTAAGAACAGAGCAATGAGCTAGAACCACAGAATAAAATCACCTGCCCTCCTTCTCTTCTTCCAGAAGTAAAATATTTCCAATCTCTCTTCTAGAAGAGAAACCAATGAATATCTGATAGCTTAGGCTAGTTTGAGTTGGGCTTTCTGTTATTTGTAGGTGAAACTATTCTAACCAATAATCCACATTTTATTATAATCAACAGTTCTGCTGTAAACATAATTCTGGTGTTGAGTCAATACAACACGTTAAAAAAAGACAGGCCTGGCTTATGGTATCAAAATGATAAGACTGTCTTGCAAACCCAGAAGTTTATACATAGGGGCCTGCCAAGTCAAATACAGCCCTTCTGAAGACCACATTAGTTTAAAAACTTACCAATTCAAATGTGCCTGTGCATCTGAAGTCATCAAGTTCTAGTTCCCTAACATTGTATATTGTATGTTTTGTGAAATTATGTGTTTCCTGTGATAGCAGGAAACTCAAGTAATAATTTATTTGGCAAAGAAAAGTGAAGAGTGAAGATGAGTACATAATTTATGTATGAATTCCCATATAACCTTTGCATATTTTAACACCATATAGAATTACTACAATTCTTAAAAAAGGCTTAAAAGATTTTAAAAAGCCAACAAATTAAGCCAAGGCCACAAATTACTTTTAATGCACTTTTAAAGAAGACCACTGGAATCACAGCCATTACAATTTATTTCAAGTTGTAATGACACTTTTTAGTTCCAAAAGAACATTTGACCCTTGAGTAGATGATGACAATATATATAATTTAAAAGGGTATTCTGAATTTAAATGATCACAGATCTATCAGTATGGGGTTTCAAATTGAGACTATATTAAGCAATTAACCTAAAATACCGTGTGCATTTTGTTCAAAGACCTAGCAAGCAGGGAAGAACAATTAGCAATTTGTGAATTATCATTTTACTTATATTTATATTCCAAAAGTAAGCTCATGACTTGAATATACTATTGAGTATAAAATAGGAACCTAATTTACTTAAAAACTTTAAAAGGTTTTATTTGTTAAATGATCACTTATGTCCTATAATCAAATTACTACTCATTTTTTAAAAGCAATTTTTGGGCCAGGTGCAGTGGCTCAAACCTGTAACCCCAGCTACTCGGGAGGCTGAGGTAGGAGGATTGCTTGGCATTCAAGACCAGCTTGGACAACATAGTGAGACCCCCATCTCTTAAAAAATATATTAAAAGCTTGGTAGGCTAAGGCAGGAGAATCACTTGAGCCCAGGAGTTTGAGCCTGAAGTGAGCTATGATTGACCACAGCACTCCAGCTTGGGCAACAGAGTGAGATCCCCATCTCAAAAACAAAACAGAAAGCAATTAGTTTGTATGTCTTCTTAAGTTTGCTTATTTTTCATCCCAACTAGTATTCATGGTGTATTTATTTGGAGTAAAGTGTTAAAAACTAATCCCATTCTTATGAAAGCTAGAATATTGGCTTTTGGAATTCCAGAGAGATTTCATCTTATTATTTTACATTTACTAAAATAAACAATAACTTTATCTTTTAAATAATTCAATAAAAAGTAGGATATCTAATCTATTGGTCAGAATTTGTTCACTGTGTTGTTCCTGATGAATCTTATAGCAACTGTTTTCCAACTCATTCTTGAACTCATAGTTTATTATGTTAAACATTTATTACATCATGTGAAATAGCTACATTCTTGAAACCAAATTAACAAATATTTATTGACTATCACTATATACAAAGTGCTATATTTAAATGTAATTATTTTCCCTGTTGGACTTAAAAGCCCAGATTATTTAAGCCACATTGTTCCCTTATAAAAGGTAGAAACAGTATCCAAACCTTTTTATTTAAATAAAGCCTAATTATTAACTGTAAAGAATATGTAGTTGCAAAACAAGTCAGTAAAAACCTGATTGGTATGATAATCATATCCAGTATTAAGTTTAAATTTAGAAGATAAAATATCTCCTAAATGCCTTTTGAAATCCATGTCACTTTGCTTGTTCTCGCCTTTTCCAGTATCTGGTAAAAATGTGACTCTATTCAGACAGAATTATCCCTTATATTATTATTATTATTATTACTTTACAAATGTTAAGGGATTTAGAGTTTATAAAATTGTTTTTGCTGCTTTAGGACCCAAACGGACAATGTTCTAGAAGGGCAGGTAAGTCATTTATGGGAGAATAATTCAACTACTCATAGGATCCAGAAAGGTCCATAATGTTTCTTTAAGATTTATTCATCTACTTGTGTATTCATTGATGAAGAATTTTGAATATCTCCTATCTAAAATAGTCATTATTTAAAAGTGAATTGTGAAAATATACTATTACTGGGAAGATAGCTATTAGACTATTTATTTTCCATTCATTTTGCAAGGAAGTGTATTCCTCTGAGCTTGTTTGATTTGGATGTGTATCTCTAAAATAAATATTGCTATGATGGCTTCCTGTTTAACATCAGGCTAGTCAACTGACCATGGAAATCCTGCAGTTGTATTAGAAGTTCCTTCACATGGATTCCAATGTAAATGCTTTCATTATTTAATATGTTAAAACCAACTGCCTCCACCTATATTCAAACTTTTATAGCGTTTTGTTCTTACACTTACAAAGAGACTAGAACTACTTTACAAAGATAATGCTATTATTTTTAAACAATGATACTATGTCCCATTTAGATCAACATTCAACATATGCCACATTAATTTTGAGATGGATATTAAATTAGCTATTCTGGTTTCCTGGTTCTTGGCAAGTTATTTATTACTCTTTTTTTCTTATCTGCAAAATTACATTCCCCCAAATCTATTACCCTTCCTACATCTGGACCCACATGCTCTGCCTTTCCTGCCGTTCTAGGGGATAAGCGTGGCTCCTGCCTCTCTGCTTGTGTACCAGGTCCTGTTCCTCCTTAATTTCTGCGAGCCTCTGCTGATCCCCTGCCTCTTCTGTATAATCACACTTTATTTCATCCCCAAAGCATCACCACATGCTGTGATATCTTCCAATCTTTTAAAAAATGTATGTGTGTATATTATACATAACATATTTTTTATATATATATATTTATTTATATTTATGAAGAGCCCTCCCTCCACTCCACATCTCACTTCAGTTTTGCCCATTTTTCTGCTCTCCCTTTATGGTAGAATTCCGTTTTCTCTTTTCTTCTCCTCCTCATTCTCTGCCTGGGTCTTTTACTTGAATCTTCTTCATTTTTTTAAGCAATATTTTTACAAAATGTTGTAAAACAAATAGCTTTCTATACCTGTCAGTTTGTAGAATTGTAATAAAATTGTACATAATCTTGTCTGGAAATGTAAATCCCATTTAAGCAAAATTGGAGTCCAGCTATCTATTTATCCATCTATGTAACTTTTAAAAATATTTTGCTTTTTAAAGTATTTGCCAAATTTATTTTACTCCCTCACAGAACTCTCTCTCTTGAACTCACTGCAGTTAGGCCTTCGTCCCTTTCCACTCCACAGAAAAGCACTTTTAAGGTCACAAATGACCTCCGTTTTGCCACATCCAGCATAAAATTCTCAGTCCTCACTAACTTGACCTATGAGCAGCATTTGGCACAGCTGACCATCCCTTCAACATTTTCTTCATTTGGTTTTCAAATCACTACACTGATCTGCTTTGAGCCCTGTTTCACTGGCTGCCTTGTCTGTCTTTGTTGCTTGAACTGCCTCTGCCTCCTGACCAGGACTCAGTCTTCAGCTCCCTTCTCTCTATTCATACTTCTTTTTTGGCAATCTCATCTCTGAGCTGAAAACTCCCAATGTTGTATGTCCAGATAATGTTGAGAAAAATGGATTTTTATTTCTCATTGTGTAAAAGAAACAATTAGAAAAGATTTGATAGCATCTCTTTTGATTCCATATTCATCCCCTCACCCTGTCTGCTATCCTTGGAACCAAATATGATGTTTATATGCTCATTTATTTGAAAACTACTTATTGAGAAATATGTGCCATCTCTGTACTGTGTTACTTCTAATCTGGGCTTCTGATGGTTTCTGTCCTTTTTTCTGTTTTTCCTGGGCAAACTCATTCATTCCCATTACTTGAGGTATATTCTCAACCCTCTCAAATTCATATCTCCACCCCAGACTTTCTTCACCAAACTGCAAACTCAAAGATCTGCCTTCTAGGTTTCTTATACCTGGAACAGACACCTCAAATTCCAAATTACAGTTTAAATGCAATTTTATTAGAAATGCAAAAAAACACAAACAAACCTTGTTATTCCTAAGTCAGAGATGAGTCATTCTCAATTCCTCCTCTTTCCCCAGTTCACAATGCCTTTCTAAGTATCTCTGTAGCTGGTCACCTTATCTTTATTCCACTTCATCATTTACTTGCCTTAACCATTTATTCTCTAAGGATCTCCTGGACTCCAGTCTTGGATTCCCCCATTCTTGCCCTACATTTCTGCCGGCATAATCCATCTAAAGAAATCTGAATATTTCACTTCCCTGAACAATATCTTTGATGACTCTATCTCCCATGGGAGAGGTTAGTTGCTTTCATTGTAAGAATAGTACCTCTTAACCCTCATCAGCTCGTCTGCAAAAGCTCTTATGTTCTGGCCCAACAGAAAGACTTGCAGATCTATGAAGCTGAAATGCTCTTCCAGATGTCTGTTTTGCATGTGTTACCACAATTTGAAATGCTTGGCCTTCACCTTGTGTGTCTGGTGAATATGCATTCTTTCATCAAGACTCAGATGAAATTGTACTATCTTTGATGTTTCTTAAGCCCTGATGTCACTCAGATGTATATCCTCTCTCCTCTGTTATCATACCTTGTATAGATCTCTTTATTTATTTCCATGTATCTCATGTCATGTCATTATTTGTTGTATGTCTGCCTACTCCACTGGACAGGACAATTTATACAGGAAGAGACCATGTATTATGAAACTTATAATTTTAGTGTTTTTATTTTTATTTCATCTTTTCTACAGAACAGGGAACAGCTGATGTGCACTATCCTTTTGATGGATATTTTATAAGCTGAAGAAGTTTAGATTATAAGACAAAATTTCTTTTTCTAAAAGAAAATAGTTATTTTTCTAAAATTAGTTACTTCCCACATATACAAGTTTTTCTGTTAAATTGAAATATAATTCATATACCATAAAATTCACCTTTTTAAAATGTATGATTCAGGCTGGATGTGGTGGTCCATGCTTATAATCCCAGCTCTTTGGGAGGCTGAGGAGGGTAGATCACTTGAGGTGAGGAGTTCGAGACCAGCCTGGCCAATGTGGGGAAACCCTGTGTCTACAAAAAATACAAAAATTAGCCAGGCATAGTGGGCATGCCTGTAGTCCCAGTTACTCTGGAGGCTGAGGCATGAGAATCACTTGAGCCCAGTGGAGGTTGCAGTGAGCTGAGATCATGCCACTGCACTCCAGCCTGGGTACTCTGTCTCAAAAATGAATGAATGAATGAATGAATGAATGAATGAATGAATAAACAAATAACATATATAATTCAATGGTTTTTAGTATATTCTAAAAGAAAATCATGCAACCATCACCACTATCCAATTTCAGAACATTTTCGTTACTTTCAAAATAAATCCTGACCCAGTTAGCTGTCACTCCCCACTCCCTCCCATCCAGTCCAACGAATCGACTTTCTTTCTTTATAGTTTGCTTATTCTGGACATTTAATATGAATGAAATTATACAATATGTGGCCTTTTGTGTCTGGTTTCTTTCATTCAATATAATGTTTTCAAGGTTCATCTATGTAGTAACATGTATCATTTCTTTTTAGGACTGAATAGTATTTCTTCATAAGAGTGTACCACATTTAGTTTATTCATTCTTCAATTGATTTTTCCACTTTTTGGCTATTATGAATAATGCTGCTACGAACATTCATGTACAGGCTTTTTGTGAACATGTATTTAAATTTTTCTTGTATATTTAGGAGTAGAATTGCCGGGTCATATGACAAATCCATGCTTAACTTTTTGAGGAACCACCAAATAGTTTTCCATAGCAATCACACTATTTTACATTCCCACAAGCAATGTATGAGGGTTCCAATTTGTCTACATCCTTACCAACACTTATTATGGTCCATCTTCTAAATTATCGCTATCTTAGTATGAACTGATATCTTATTGTGGTTTACAGGATTTGATAGTATCCTCGCATAAAAGAGTTATAAAGAGTTCCATTCTCTCTAAAATCAGCAAATGAATATTTCATTTTATATTATGCTGAAATAAGTGGCAGTTATGCATTTCAGAAAACAGAACAATCCTTTTTCTTATCTAAGCATCTTTAATGCTACATTGAACTCGTCACATTTTAAATTATTTCTTATTCTTCCTAAGATTGTCTACTATATTTCAGTGGTTTTTGTTTTTGTTTTTGTTTTTGTTTTTTTGCAGTGTAAGGCCCCCAAATGCAAACTTCTGAATTAAGATTTGACCTATGTTAATTTTGAGGGGAAAATATGTTCTACCTTTCATCTCCCCATCCATCCTACTTGAAAGTGTTATATGACAGTATATAGTTAACAATGGGGATAACACAGTTAATTTATAGTTCCTTGTGACTCTTTAGACTGTTTTTTTCTTGTATTCATAACCAATCTTTCCTGGTAATTAACTTGTTTTTGTCAATGCTTAACCCACCCAACTTAGTATTATTTGAGAACGTAATAACCATACTATAAATTCCTTTCTGCTCCCCAACATGGCGTTCAGCATTTGTAGTAGGTTTTAAAAACTAGTTAAATTTATTTGAACATGTGGTGGGGTGGAGTGACATTTGTTATAGTGGCTGTTTGTACTTTATTGCACACATTCCCTTGGTTGAGTCTTACAAACCACAAATGAGGTGACTGATTGTAGCCAGCACTTTAGTTTCTAGTTGAAGAGAGGATTATTCCAGTTTACATAAAAAATGACAAGAATGATTTGTCCAGATGGATTCTGCAAGCTGATAAGATATGGCCAGATGCTTCAGGCCATTTTCTACTGTGTTAGGGATTTTGAGAATCTTCTGTTGACATTTCCTTGTATATTCTGATGAAGTGGTTGCTATGCGTTATTCCATGCTTATGTAAATATTCATCTAAAGATCTTGCGCTCAAACAATTTAAGCATTTCTCAGTTTTGTTTGGAGGCTTTTAGCTTAGTCATTGACTGAGTGTTTCATTCACTGATTTACTATTTATTCACCCTGGAACCATATTGGTATAACTGCAATTTTCATTATTGTTTTTATTATTATTGAGACATTAAACTATTAGCTCCTCAAAGACTCTGAACTTTCCTTCAAGCTATCATGTGCTTACATAGTTGTGTATAACCTAATCTAACCATTCTAAACAACCTTACTTTCAACATCCTAGCTTAAATATTATAACTTTACTCTTAAGAGTGTGCATAGCTGAATATTTAGCTTAAATAGTGTATCATCATGCTCATAAATATATACAACTAAGCATTAAACACCATATAATTTTTACTAATATTCAATATTCACAATTATTTTAATTTTGTCCTAGCATTCAAAAGTAAAAAGCATTATATATATGTGTGTGTGGGTGTGTATATATATATTTTTTTGTTTTTGTTTTTGTTTTTGTTTTTTTTGAGACAGAGTCTCACACTGTCGCCCAGGCTGGAGTGCAGTGGCACCATCTCGGCTCACTGCAAACTCTGCCTCCTGGGTTCAAGTGATTCTCCTGCCTCAGCTTCTTAAGTAGCTGGGATTACAAGCGCCTGCCACTATGCCCAGCTAATTTTTGCATGTCTTTTTTTTTTTTTTTTTTTTTTTTTTTTAGTAGAGATGGGGTTTCACTATGTTGGCCAGGCTGGTCTCAAACTCCTGACCTCGTGCTCTGCCTGACTTGCTTTCCTAAAGTGCTGGGATTACAGGTGTGAGCCACTGCGCCCAGCCAGTATTTATACTTCTGTCTGTTAATAAACAGTGAGAAAAAGGGGAATAAAGAGAATTATGTATGTGGAGGAATAACTCATACAACAGATAAAGTCTTGGGAATTATTAGCTTAAATATGTCTCATCGGTGATGTATGGTTACCCACTGATCCTGACTAATGCATTTTTATTATAAAACACTGTATTTTGTGTTTTACAATTTCTTTGTTACAACTCTGACTTTTTTAAAGAAAGGGGTTGACATTCTTAGTTATTCTCTAGATTGATGTTAGCAAGCAACTAGCCCTCCCAGTTTGTCTATCTTTCTTACCAGTAAAATTTCTTGTTTTTGTTGTCTGCATTTCTAGCTAAATTTCATTTAATTTGTGTGACAGGAGCTCTTATAATAGGCTATAAAAATAGTTTTCTCCCCCTCCTCCCCAGGATATGATATTATGCTTATTCAACTAATAATTTGAGGAAGATTATCTTCTCTCAAATATATGAAGAGGAGCAATGAACAAAGTTATGTGTTTTAGGAACTAGAATTAAAACTAGTGAAGCCTATGCATATCCCATTTATCATGCAGTTTATATCATGAAGGAACTTATCACTGCTACAATTGGCATGTACATTTGTAGTCTAGGATTCACCAGTACATCTGTAAATGGAAGATCAAATCCAGAGTTCCTGCTGGCATTGCATCATTTGTTTCCATTTGGATGTGTAAATCAATCACATATTCACAGTCCATAAAGTTGATCAGATTGTAGCCGGTAGGATACAGTTTTATGGTTCCAGATGTTGTCTAATCTTTCAAGTTTGCTTTGTATTAAGTGATCCACTGAATGTCATATTTTTAGAAGAATTTTTCTTTCAATGCCAGTTGCATTCAATTTCTGTATGGGAGAAGAGGCATTCTGACCCTGATTAATATATTCAGTGAGTTCCATAGGTCCTATGTAATATCATATATTTTCATAATAACTTTCAACAATGTTAGAAGTCAGGGATTTAAAGTTCTTCTCTCTCATCTTGTTTACTTCATTGCACAAATTCTTATTATTAGAATGATTTTAGAATTCTAATTTTGGAAGTAATACTTTCTAGGACCAAGACCAAATTTTGCAAAACAGATGCCTGGCTGTGATCCTGGTCAAATTATGGAATCAAGTAAAATCTCAGTTTTCCCATGTATAAAATGGATGGTAATAAAACAGCAAAACCTCCTTACTTGAGCAGGATTGATATTGGAAGAAAAACCCATTTAAAATGAATCCACCTCAAATACCATAAAAATTGTACAGCAAATTGTAAAAAGTTTGAAAACTCATCTCAAAAAATTTGAGCTAGACTATATGAAAATGAATTCATTCTAATTCATAACTAACATTGCAAAAGGTATGTTATTTCTTAGCATAAATGAGAATGAATCAGATATTAATTTTTGCTATATTTTTTGTGATAAAATTATATGATGATGATAGACAATTTTCACTTGAGACTTAGCTTTTAAAGCAGGATCATCATCTCTTAATATTTAAATGATTCTTTGTGAAGAACATATCCTGTCGACAGTTTTGATTTTCTCTTCTTCAGTAGTTAGCTACTTTAATCTCTGCCAGATCTTCATTTGTCAATGCTTCAGCCAGTGGTGTGAACAGAATCCCAACATATTTTTTTTATCCATTTCATGAACCTGCTTCTTTATCAAGACCTACACTTGTGCCTTGTTGTTGGTTTTCACTGTGTTTACTGGATGTTTGATACAATGAAGATGAAATCGAGGGACAAAAACTTTGGCTCTTGCACTGGGATAGATGCAGGCATTAAGTGAGAGTGACATATGTTTGAGTATAGAAGCCATTCTACAAGAGGGGAAGTCATTACTTAATATCTCATGTTATAGTAACTTTTACTTTCCTCTTAACCATGGGGACCCAGTAAATGAATACTAATATAAGGTCTCTGTAACTCACCTAATTATTGATGTGGTTTGGATCTGTGTCCCTGCCCAAATCTCATGTCAAATTGGAATCCCCAGTGTCGGAGGTGGGGCCTGATGGGAGGTGAGTGGAACATGGGGGTGGATCTTTCAGGAATGGATTAGCTCTGTGCTTTTCTCATGATGGCAAGTGAGTTCTCATGAGATCTGGTTGTTTAAAAGTGTGTAGTGCCTCCCCACCCCAACTTCCTTCTGCTCTGGCCATGTAAGATGTGCCTGCTTCCCCTTTGCCTTCCACCATGATTGTGAATTTCCTGAGGCCTCCCCAGAAGCAGATTCTGCCATGTTTCCTGTACAGCCTGCAGAACTGTGAGCCAATTAAATGTCTTTCTTTATAAATTGCTCAGGCTCTGGTATTTCATTATAGCAGTATGAGAACAGACTAATACAAGTATATTACTGAGAAAACTAAATGTGAGAAAATATCTAAGACACTTAGCACAGTGCCTGATATATATTCATTAAACCATACATATTAGTGATTGTGATTACTATCACTATTTTACAAACATTCTCTAACGAAGGCAGTCAACTGTAAATGATTACTCTTTGGGGCACCCACTTAGCAGAGTAGACATAACCATCTAGTACTTCACAAACTTTTCGATTCACAGATCACTACAGTGACATGAGTCAACCATTTCATTTACTTAGCTCACCAGAGTTTACTGCCACAAACCAACAGACAAAAAATACTTTTCAAAAACCCAACCTATTCATGCTGTTTTTTTCTTTAAAGGGAGGGCATAGAAGGCAAAGATAGTTTAGGATTCTAAGTCAGAGATTGAGAAGGAGAATGGCTTCGGGCTAAATCAGTGACTGAATGAGGGATCAAGACAGTGTGTCAGCAGCAATTTCTTTTAGGGACTGTGCCTCCTTTCTTTACTCTCCTCTTTCTTTCTGTTTCAGTTTGCAGTCCTGAGAGCTAAGTTAAAAATCAAAAGTAAAAGTAAGATTCAATAACAATTTTTATTATAATGACTTTTATCTGAAGTTGTGGAGAAAAGAGGCGAAAAATGTAGATAATTGGAAAGACAGACAACCCAGGCTGAGAGCATGCAGTGCTCAGATTCTGGATGTGCAATCAAAATGACCTGATAACAGATAAATTGAACCTGATATAGGATGGTTATTACTTATTTAGTTTGACCCCCCTTTCTATCCTTACTCTTGCTCCTAACTTTATTTTTAAAATGGGGGTTATCAGATCAGTAGATATTTTAATTGTCTGGTTCAGTGTTTTTCAAAATTAATGTGCATAACCTGAGGATTTTGGTAAAATGCAGGTTTTGACTCAGTAGGTCTTAGTCTGTGTTTCTAATAAGCTCCCAGGTGATGTCGATGCTACTGGTCCTAGGCCAAGCCCCACACTTTGAGGAACCTAAGAATCTAGTATATTCCCAGGAATGTTCAGTGGGATAAAATTAAAGGCTTTCTTGATGCATAAAGAGATTAAATGTAATACAGTTTTCCCTTTATCAACATTACTTTGCCATATATCAGGAAAGGATATTAAACTGTTCTTTCTAATACTATTTGGGTTTGTAAAACCATGCTAATTACTCTATTTTGGGCCCTTCAACGGCATTTCAAAATGATCATGCTCTACTTTCTTTTGGGGGTATTAATATTAAGCTGACTCATACAATTTTCTTAGACAAAATTGTGAAAGTAAATGGTCTTTGGTTTTCCTGGTTTCCAGGTTACCTTATGATGTCTTGCCTTTTCTCCTCAATGATGGTTCTACACTGGTTCTAATTAGAGAGCAAAGGACAAATAATAATAGTGTAAGACAGAGGGGAATGCAGTATTAAGTTCCTGTTATGAGACATACACTGCTGCAAGTACAGGAGACACAGTGATAAAACATAAATGTGTCTAACTGCCTTCTCACTTTAATCCAGTGAGATGCATATTCTTTTCATGATACGGATGAGAACTTTGTGAGGTACAAAGCTCAGCTGTGCCACTTGGTAAGTGGCAGAGCTGAGCTATGAACCCAGTTCTTTTTGAATCCAAAATTCTAGCTAAAGCTCCTGAACTCATTCTGAACAGGAATTTGCCTACCCCTTTACTGCAATAAATAACTTAGAGGTTTTGCATTTTTTGCTGTTCAAAAAAATTTCTGTTTCTCTTTCTTGTCCTTTCAGAATAAAACTGCTGATGCTTTAGTGACAGGTTTCAACATGTTTTGTAAACAACAATCCAAGGAATTAAACATATTTTCAGATTGCTTTACAATTCAGTTGTTTTTCTCATTTTACTGTGATTTCCTATGTTTCTATCTCTTGTCCTGGATAATTGACTAGAATTGATATTTTTCAAAAGACAAAGGAAAATCCTACCATACACAGAAATCAATTCAAAGTGGTATTGAAATCTAAATGTGAAAGGTAAAATAATAAATTTATAAAGATAACCCAGAAAAATATCTTTATATACGTAGACTAGGGAATGCCTTCTTATGCAGGATACAGAAACCACTCATCATTAGGTAAAGTATTGATAAATTGAATTATATTACATCTTCTGTTGATAAAAATATAGTATTAAGAAAGTAGAAAGTCAAGCCTCAAAATAGGAGAAGATGTTTTCAACACATAAATCAACAAAGGACTCTAGCTGGCATATCGAAAATAAAAGGAATATCAAGAATTAAAAAAATTAGCCAGGCACGGTGGCATGTGCCTGCATCCCAGCTACTCGGGAGGCAAGGCAGGAGGATAGCTTGAGCCCAGGAATGCAAGGCTCTAGTGAACTCTGATGGCACTGCTGCACTCCACCTTGGGTGACAGAGTGAGACCTTGCCTCAAAAAAAAAGAGAAAGAAAAAGAAAAGGTACAACAAACCAATAAGAAAAAGATAGAAAACATAATAGAAGATGTTGCAAAAGTCTTGAACTTACACTTCACACACAAAAAATTCATGTTGTCAGGAGGTATATGAAAATGTTCTCAACCTCATTTGTTATCAGGGAAATACAAATTGAATTCACAATAAGATGCCATCTCACACCCTCCAGAATGGCTAACATGTAAAAGATTGGCAACCCCAAACTCAGGCTATGGTGTGGAGCACCAAGAATTGTCCTACATTGATAATAGAAGTAACAGTTGGGATAGCAACTTTGGAAAACTCTTTGACAATAAATATTAAAACTGAACAAATGCACACTGACTCAGCAGTTTTACTCCTAGCTATATATGTAACAGATGCATGAGCAACAGAGTCATGTACATGAATATGCATACTCTTAAACGCTCATCATAGTAAAAACTGGGACAATCCAAATGTCTATAAACAGAACGAATAAATAAATTGTGTTTTATTCATTGAAGGACATACCATTCAGCAATGAACATGAATTAAACAACCACTACTGCAACAATATGGGTAAATTTTATAAATATAATGTGCAGCAAAAGAAGTTAGATATAAAGCACACATTGTCTGATTCTGTTTATATGAGAATCAGAAACATGCAAAGCTGATCTCTAGTTTTACAAGCCTGAATGGGCACTTTGGAGAGGAGTGGAGAGCGACTGACAGGGCATGAGGCAGATTTCTAAGATACTGGAAATGTGCTATTTCTTTATCTGGGTGGTGGTTACCGAGGTGTGTTCACTTTGTGAAAATTCACTGACTTGTATACTTACGTATGTGCAGACATAACACATATACTTTCCTATATATATGTTATTTTTTTCAATAAAAATACAATATATGAAGGAGTAAAATTATTTAAAAATCTCTGTTTCAATGCCATCTGTTACTGGGTTTTCTCCCTCTATAGCAAAGAAGCTAGAATTTTCTTTATGTCATTCCTTTGCCTTGTATAACTGAAATCTGTTTTTTAAACACATTTTTATGACACTCGTAAAATACATTTCTATTTTTTTTTTTTTTTTGTCCCTAGCGTTTGCATTTTCTACATAAAATCCGTTCTGAATTCTTTTTGGAGCTCTAAGCTGACCCTGCTTTTTGTCACTTTTCCTTTTGCCTTTTATGTTTCAGCAGAGTTCTGGAAATAATCCCACTTGACCTTAAGACAAATGCATTATCAGACATTAAACAAAGACCAGTCACCCTGGGCCTGATGTGTGACCTCATTCCATCTAACATTTAAGGAAACAAAGGTCCCCTAAGAATGATGGGACACTAACTTGCTGAGGATGTGAGGCTTAAGTCTGAACATACGCCCTTTGAAAAGCAGTCCGGATGATGGGAGTTTAAAAGAAGCTTATCCTGTCAGCAGGGAAAAACCACTCTGTCATCACAGTGTGTTGTGGATAGCATCACACACTTTCTATCACCACCACCCAGGGTAGCCCATGGCAGCATGTCGGGAATCGTTTGGGAAAGACTTGGGTTCTGGGGTGGTCAGATAAGTATTCAAACTCAGGTCTTACTAACAGTGTATTCTGGAACAAGGGATTCAATCTCTTTGAACTTCAGTTGACTTCCCTATAAAAATGGGAATAAAAATAACTACATTACAAAACCTTTGCAATAATTTATATTAAATAGATATATAAATGTCTCTAACATAATACTTAGCATATCTAGATGTTCAAAAGATGAACTCTCCTCTCTTCTCTTTTCCATTCTTTACCTTTTTAGGCAAAATATGTCATTGCAACCATTTGCCATCTAGATATTTGATATAGCAATCTGGCTTTGAAGATAATGGGCTGTGGAATATTTATTTCATGAATGCATGTTGGATCCATATATCTTTTCATACCATTGTTTTGTCTTTTGAATTTTCCAGAAGAAACCTATATCTCAAATGGGATAAGAACATAATAAAGTCTGTAGAATTTCTTTGATAGGAATGAAAATACTTCACTTACTATCTCAAAGGAATGCAGAGAAATAGATGAGGATTTATTTCATCTTTTTAATCTCTTTATGTAAAGTGTTACAAATTTGGACAAACCTCTGTTGAAGACCTGGACACAATTATAGTGTTTTTAAGGAAATACACATTTGGCTACTTTTGATTATAACCAGTTGAACCTGGCTTTTAAAAAATGTATTACCTGAAAAAGTTGTAAATGAAATAGCTGTGGGGGACTTCAGCAGAGATCAGTCTCTTCATTTTATATCTGAAAAATTTAGGGAAGCAAAACAACTTGCCTGATGTGGCCTTTGAAAGTTAGGAGTCAATGAATCACCCCTTCTCTTCTCTAAGTTCTGTGCAGTACGAAGTAGTCACAAATGCTGAAGAAATGACCGCTGTGTTAATGGTGGATAAAGCCAGATTTAAAAAAGCAGCTGGGCTGGAAGTTAAGTGGCAGTGTGCTGTAACCAAGCCTCCAAAGCAAGCCCTTAGAGTCACCATAAGCAGAGCTAGCTGTGCAAAGCTGACTCCACATATAATTGCCCTGCCAGCCCTGTGAAGGCGATGAGGCCTGCCTGGCCAAATCAGACACTACAGAGTGTAGTTCAAGGAGAAAGATGAGCCCTCGTGGCTTATGTCTGAAAGAACGACTTGTCAATGGGCAGATGCTTTCAAAATGCCAGAAAATATTCATTTTAAGTACTATTTGCTCTGTAATTATACCTAGAGTATTAATTTGTTTAGCCTGCCTTTCAATCATTTGTATCTTATCAGGGAAATTGCTAACCTAGTATCTGCCTAAATTCTCATGATTACTTTTTTTTGGTTATCACTTTTCTTATTATTTGGTAGAATTCTCCCTTAACATCAAACAACTTAGTATAATACTTTACAAATGAAGGTTCTTGGAAAATTCTACAGAATGTTGTCGCTGTTGCTTATTCAAATTTTATGGAGTTATTTCTCTCAGGTCTCAAGGAGCTAGTTCATAGTTCTGAATTATAAAACTGCAAAGCCCAAAGAGAAAGGAAGAAAAATGCTACATAAGGGTGAGGACTTTTTACCACATGGTAGTCATGATAAAATTAGGAGAAAGAATGAGTTTCTGGACACAAATAGCAACTTACTTCCTAAAGTTAAGAATCTATAATGAAATATAAGGAATTACCCCTTTCTTAAGTGACCTCATTAAGCAAATTAGTTTGATGTTATGGCAAGAAGAAACAGGGGCAGGCTTTAAGGACATATACTTTTAATTTAGTTCTTTATATGGCCATCATGCCACAAAGAATTTGACGCACGTAAACCACTATTGAGAAAAGGATAACTCTTTTTTTCCAGGAATTTGGCACCTAACACATTTGCATCTAGAAGTGCAGAATGAACTATGCCATAAAGAGCTCAATGAGTAAGTTACATATTGCAAATTTGTTAAACACTTTGTGCATTTGGAAAACTCCAGGAACTAAAATAATTGGGAAGGTTGACAATGGAAGGCACATTGTCATATGTCTCTATGTGGAATCGACAACCCTAGGGGAAACACACGTTGGTTTATTACTTGCTAATACTTTGTTCAGCTTCTTTCTCTTTTACTCAGTCTTTTTCTTGCTCCTTTACTGCCTTACTCTTTCCTACAGATAAAGTCTGGTTTTTGAGTACAGAATACATTAATTCACTACCTTCAATCTCTGCCATCATCTATCACAAATTAAAGTCATTGAAGATATTTTGCATAATTTTGACTGCAAAAAGTAGTTTTAAAAGGATATCCTTGTCTGGGCAGGGTGGCTCACACCTGTAATCCCAGCAGTTTGGGAGGCCAAGGCGGGTGGATCACCTGAAGTCAGGAGTTCAAGACCAGCCTGGCCAACATGGTGAAACACCATCTCTACTAAAAATTCAAAAATTAGCCAGGCATGGTGGCATGCCTGTAATCCCAACTACTCAGGAGGCTGAGGTAGGAGAATCCCTTGAACCTGGGAGGCGGAAGTTGCAGTGAGCTGAGATCACACCACTGCTGCACTCCGGCCTTGGCGACAAGAGTGAAACTCCATCTCAAAGAAAACAAAAAACAAAAAACAAAAAAACCTAAAAAGGGCATTCTTTTTTCATGTAGTAAAAACAGAAAATACAGCAGTACTTTAGCTGGATGGGTAGCTGTCTTACAATGTATTTATCTCCATTTCTACTAATGGAACGATGTAAAAGAGGTATGGCTTGATCTGTCTGCATTCACCTCTGAGCTATTTCTATGTTCTCTTGAATATAGGTAATAACTTCCTACTCTTGCAAATGGTGTCTTTTTCTACTCAGCAGAGTGCCAGTGTGGGGCCTGTACACGGCTTGTTTCTTTGGGTCATGATTTATTATTCTCTTGGCCGTTTTATTACTATGACACTGCCTTTATGTTAATCATTTTTATATTCCAAAGATTTTGAAGAGCATGCTCAGAATATGGACTATTCCTTTAAGGTCAATGCTGCTCTTTAGTTTATGAACAGAAATCAATGGTTCATTTATTTCAGTGGTTCTTAACCCAGGGTGCAAGAACAGAATCACTTGGGAGGCTTTTAAAAAATATAGACAATAATGTCTGAGTTGGGCCTAGGCTCAGAAGTGTTTTTAACCACCTTCCACCCTTCCCCAAGATGATACCACTGAGCCTTCGGAGTTGAGAATCAGAGAGCTGTGTACCCAGCTGTCTTCTGCTGTCTGGAGAAGTAAGGCTGCGGAATAGCATAAAAGACCCCATAGCCAGCCTGTTTGGCTTCAAACTTTGGCTGCCACTTTGTACCACTGTGACTCTAGGCAAGGTAGTTAACCACTCTGATCCTCAATTCCTTGTTTGTAAAATGAGAATGGTGATAGTAATAGAAGAGAACAGAGAATTGCTAAAAGGATTACTTGAACTGATGCATATAAAGCAGCTAGAATAGTGTCTGGCACATAGCATGTAGTTTATAGGCTATTAAAAAATACTTAATTCTCATTTCCAGCATTTTTTAATTAAAAAATGTCTCCCATATGTTAAGAAGAGCCTTATTATTTGTGATTTATGCATTTTAAGTGGTTAACAAGTTGGTGCTCCTAAGCAGTGAACTAGGATTTTCCCTTGTTCCCTTGTTTCCTCATCCCCATAATCACCCAGCATTGCTCAAGACAACCCAATTAATGATGATATTATTTCAAAAACATTTGATTATTTATACCCACCCTTTATTCCAAAGTGACTTTGGGTAGGTATCTTACAAATATATATGTAATATAAAAAGTTAAAAGACCTGAATAAAACAAGACCAGAGGAGAAACAAGGGTAGAAAGGCAGATTAGCTTTTAAAGTTTGGCTCTCAAGAAGGTACCCTATAAGGTCCTGCTCTTTTAGCTGAGGCCCACATTGCTCAAGCCTAAATTCATATCAAAGTAATATTTTACATGATATGTGCAAGTTTTCTCACTAACACAAGAATTAGAGAAAACACATTTATTATTGCTGTTTTTGTAAGTGGGAAAATTTAGGTTCCAGAAAATGAAGCACACTTTTCTTGTTGATTTTACAGTCAGTGACATTGAAATACCAATATTCAAATGCTATTTGTTTTACCTGGACATGATATAATTTATATCATAATATTAGATAAAATAGAAATTCTTTACAAATACCTATTAGACATTACTGCCTTACAAAAGACAACTGTTTATATTCTAGAGAATTGAGCCACATTGTCTAAAGAAATTAGCCAAAAATGTGTGCCAGATAATGCATTTATTTCCATTTCTATGATTCACTTTTATCGAAGTGTGCCACTGCATGTGGTTAGCCCTCAAGTCTATAAAAGGAGACTAATAAGGAGCTGAGAAGTTTGGCCTAACATTCACCCACAATCTCCTCCTGACACCCTTCCTCTATCTTTATTACATACCCATGTATATAATTACATGGATATAACCCTACAGCTGGATATGCAGGACACCCACCCTGAATTGCTGCCTGGCAGATGGGTAGGTTGGCCTGTATTCCCTGAGTAGCCGGAGAATATGTGGCCTTCTTAAGCATGAATCTGCTAAGACAAGAGAAAGACAAAGTAACTGTCAAGTCTAAATTTGTTAGAAAGCCATTTAGTACTTCAACACTGCTAACTTCAGGCTTGATTGTGGAAACATTTCATTTTCTGAGTCAGAGGAGGTACGTTTGTCATCTTGCACATTAATTACTGATGATGTTAAACTCTCCTGGACTGTCTTGTTCCAAGACAGAAATTTTCCAAGGACCTTCAAAGTTACAGTGCTCTTCAAGACTTCCCAGGGGAGTGTATAACTGTGTGTGTGATGAATATATATATATACGTAAACTATTCTTCCCATTTAGCAAATACTTATCTTAACCCCATTGAACATGATACGCTAGCAGACAAAGTGAGAATATAAGGTGATATCTCCTGGCTAATCTAATTTTGGTTTTGGTCTTAAGATAGTATCTATATTTCTGACTGATAGTTTTTCAATTCTCATATTTTTACCAAAAGATGAAGGGTGTTAGAGTATAGAAACTCCATCTGTGTTTTTTATTCAGCACATAGATAATGACAGCTTTTAATTTCTTTCTTTAGCTGCAGGGTAACTGTTGGGTTGTACTTAAAAATAAAATTGTCCTTCTTTATGTACCATTTAGTGCCTTATAGGATTAGACATTATCACCAGAAGCGCTGCTCATTCATTCATCAGTTGGTACATGGCCCTAGGTTACGTGTTGTGGAGAATATAGAGAACGATGATAACCAAAAAAGACTTACATGGTAGTAGGGAAAGCATGGATTTTTTTTGTCCAGTCTGGGTTTGAATCTCTGCTATTAATTTGTTGATAAAATTCTCAGTTCTCTTCCTTTACCTGTCTATCCTTTTGCCTGTTTACGCTGTCTTGATTAATATAATTTTGTAGCAAGTTTTGAAATCAGGAAGTGTGAGTTTTCTGGTTTTGTTGTATTTCAAGTTTGGCTTTACTATTTTGGATCTTTTGATTTTAAAGATTAGCTTGTCAATTCCTGCAAAAAAAAAAAAATGTCAACAGGTATTTTGATAGTGATTGCAGTGAATCTTTAGGTCGATTTGGGGAGCATTGCCATCTTAACCACATTCAGTCCTTCAATCCAGAAACATAAAATGTCTTTCTATTTAGGCCTTTATTGATTTAATGAAATTTTGTAGTTTTCAGTGTACTCATGTTGCACTTCTTTTGTTAGATTTATTCCTAAGTATTTTAGTCTTTATAAAGCTGTTATCGATGGAATTGTTTCCTTACATTTATTTCTAGTTTGTTTATTGCTAGTCTATAGCATTACAACTGATTTTTGTATATTGGTAGTGTGTTCTGCAGCTGTGCTGAACTCATTAGCTGTAATGTGTGTGTGTATGAGTGTGAATTTGTTAGTGTTTTACATATATAAATTACACAACCTGCAAATACACATTATTTTATTTCTTGCTTTCTGATCTAGATACTTCTATTTCTTTTTCTTGCCTAGTTTCCCTGGCAAGGTATAGAAGTGGTGAGAGTTGAAATTCTTTTGTTACTGATTATAGGGGGAAAGCTTTCACTCTTTCACCATTGTAATGCAAGCTGTAGGGGTTTTTTGGTAGATGTCCTTTACCAGGTTAAGGAAATCCCTTAATATGTTCATTTATTCAGTGTTTTTTTTTTTTTTCAATCATAAAAGGATTTTGGATTTTGTAAAATGTTTTATTTGAAATTATTGAGACAATCATGTATTTTTATCTTTTATCCAATTAATATGGTATATTACAATGATTGCTTTTCAAATGTTGAACCAATCTTACATTCCTGGGCTAAACTCCATTTTAAATATTATTATTTTCACATCACGAGCCTAGAGCATTAATTCCATGCAATTCTAATAGTCACTTCATGAAAAAAGAGATTTGTTAAGTAAGTTTGGGAAGTGCTGGATTAGTGTTACAAAGATTGTTTTACAGTGGAATAGACTCTCCAAGAGGGAGGTATGGTCGGCTATGTATCATAAGCTTATTTGGCAAGAATATTCTGTGAAATTATTTTTCCATCAAATATACCTTGAAATACTTTGGTCCCAAGGATTTTGACTAATCTTCTCTACCAGGTGATAGTGAACCAGAAAAGCTTAAACCTGATAGGATCATCAATTTTTAAACTATATATTTCTGTTTAGAAAAATTCATTGAACATTCAATAAATATTTACAGAGCATCTTTTATGTGTTAGGTACTCTTCTAGGCACTAGAAGGACAGCACTGTAAAAAAAAAAACTACAAAAGAAATATCTGCTCTTGTGGAGCTTACATTCTGGAAGAGAGGCAAACAGTAAACACAAAGAAGTATGCACATTATAAACTATGTTAGTAAGCATTACATAATTACATTAAAAGGAAAATAAGTTTAAGAGGTTTTGGAAATTCTGGATAGCACATTGGAATATTTAATAGGACACTCAGGATAAGCCTTGCTGAAATGGTGACATTAATAAGAAAGGTGAGAGAATATCTAATTTGTCCAAAAACAGCAAAGACGTCAATATGGGTGAAGTGGACCATGTGAGGGAAGAACAGTGGGAGTTATCTCTTACCTGAATTAGTACAGTGGTCTCCTAACTAATTTCACTGCTTCTACTTTTGCTCCTCAGTCGAGAGTAGGGGTGTGTGTGTGAGTGTGTGTGTTTATGTTTAGGGGTGGGGATTACAGACACAAAAGTATTTAGGAGGCTATTTCGTGATCCCTGTAAGAAATGATGGGGGCTCAAACCAGGAATGAGGATGAGGAGAAGTGTTCATATTCTGGGTATTTTGTTTTTTTTAAAATTTTTATTTCATTTTTATTATTTTTAAAATAGAGACAGGGTCTTGCTGTGTTTCCCAAGCTGGTGTTTATTCTGGGCATTTTGAATGTAGAGTAAACAGGATTTCCTGGAAGCTTGGATAAGAGGTCTGAGAGAAGGAGGGGAGTCAAAGATTCTAAAGTTTTAGTCTTGTGCAACTCTTAAGATAGAGTTCCATCAACAGGCAAGAGAAGAGATGAGGGTGGAATAGATTTGTGGAGGAAAGTCAAGATTTCAGTTTTGGAACATGTTGCATTGGAGATTTCTATGAGACCTCTTATATATGCTAATCCAACATAGGAATTAAGACACAATGGTCTCTCACTGGCTTGATAAAGTGTGCCTTTTACCCAATACCAATAGAGACACTAACCAATGATACTGTACATTAAGAATATCTAAAGAAATGAGAAAAAACTCAGAATTGAATAGGTGTTGTTTATAATATTTATTCTTTAATTTGTATCCTCTCTATTTCTAAGAAACGGACTGCTTTTTAGAACTTGCCTTATTCATGAACTAAGTAGATCTTACTTCAAATATTTTTGAATCCTATCTACCAAAAACAAACAAATAAACAAACCCCCCCCCCCAAAAAAAAAAAAAACTCCTCCATTTGTCTTTTTATGGAGTGAGTAATCATTCTTCAGCCCTCTGCTTTTGAAATGCACATCCAGGGCTGACACATAACTGTGAATGAATTAATGGGATGGATTTCCTCTAGCAATTAAAGAGGTAACAGAAGCAGCTGGGAGATGACTAGTGACTAAGAAGAAACTATATTCTGTAGGCTTATCAAGAATCATATGGCATTGGGGACTGTCATTCTAGGAATATTTTAGACTACATATCCCAGCTTCCCTTACAGTGAGGTGTGGCCGTATGACTGAGTTCCAGCCAATGGAATATAAATGGAAGTGGTATTTGTCTCTCTCCCAGGTCTGGTCTAGGAAATCTTTCTACTTGAACTACTTGCTATTTGCTTTTTTTGTTAAATGAAGACAAGGATGGCCATATTGGAAGCAACATGTTGAAGACAATGGAGCCAATACTTGAAGAAGCTTGGGTCTCCGAATTTCTGCTCAAAGGAGATCATCTGTCAGTTGAGAACTATTTTGGACTTTATGTGAGTAAGAAATAAACTTCTGCTGTATTTGTAAGTTTATTTCTCATAGCAGTTAATGTTCTCAAAATTAATACAAAGAGAGAAATGGAGATTCAAAAGCACACTTGGCTTACTGCCCACATTTCCCTATTGAGTTCTGTAGTTTGGAGTCGGTTGTTTCCTTCAAGTCTTCTATAAGACTAAAGTTAAGTGGTGGAATTACAAGTGTGTACTTTTAAATGTAAGGTTTAAATGGATCTCATGAAGTATTGCATGTACTGTAGTATTGACTTAAGCATGACTTCAAAGATGTATATCTTTGAGGCCTGAGCAAATTGACATAACTGAGATGTTCAGTTTTTCCAATTTAATTTGTGTTGTCAGCTAAATCTGTTTACAGAATACATGGTGGCATTTAAAAATCTAATTCAATGCTCTACTTGAAAATCTCTGATCACGCTTTTGAGCCAGAGCTTTTCTCAAATATTACATCCTTTGTAGGATTGTATTTATTTGCAAAAGCATTTCCTTAGAAGTTTTAAAACTGTTTAATATATTCATTCTTTGTTTTTATAGGCATACTGAGTAAAACCTATATTTTCAATTTCATATACATGTCTGCCAGCAAAAAAAATTGTTTTCAACATGGGACACATCTTCTGTAATGACTCCATGTCAAATAGGTAATCTTCAAAATAAAGTACAAAAAGTTGTGAATTTTCCAGTCTTAGAGGAAAAGAGTAAGTAAATTAATATTCTACAAGAAAGTAAAGACACTAGTGAGTAAAAATTTTCCAGTATTTAAACTCTAATTCAGTTTTGTGTGTAGTCAAATACGACCTGGTATAGTATACATTGAGCATTGACAAACTCCTTCTCCACTGTTACCTTGAAAAAGGTGACATAGGGTCTCAAATTTATTAAGTTTATCTTGCAATATTTTTAATAATAACGATAATAATGAAGTTTTATTGAACACTTAGTATGTATCAGGGGCTATGTAAAGCACTTGCTATGAATCTTTCTATTTATTTCTCAATATGACCCTATAAGGAGGTTGTAATTATTTTCCACTTTCCTAGTGAAGAAATTGAAGCACAGATAAGCTGAGGGTTGCTCAGGGTTGTATTTGGGATGTGAGAAAACTAGTTACTGAATAGTCTGGCTATCTGGCTCTATAGCCCATCGTCAATATTCCTGAAAAAGTTAACATATTAATTTTCATTAAGTATAAATTCCTGAAAAAGTTAACATATTAATTTTCATTAAGTATAAATCAAGTCATCATTTTTATTAATATTTGTATATATTAGGTGTACATATTAGGTGTGCTAAGGCTGGGCGCGGTGGCTCATGCCTGTAATCCCAGCACTTCGGGAGGCTGAGGCAGGCGGATCACCTGAGATCAGGAGTTTGAGACCAGCCTGATCCACATGGAGAAACCCTGTCTCTACCAAAAATACAAAATTAGCCAGGCATGGTGGCATATGCCTGTAATCCTAGCTACTCGGGAGGCTGAGGCGGGAGAGTCACTTGAATCCAGGAGGCGGAGGTTGCAGTGAGCCGAGATCGCACCACTGCACTCCAGCCTGGGCAACTACAGCAAAATTTTGTCTCAAAAAAAAAAAAAAAAAAAACTAAAGCAGGAAATTAAAAGAAGAAACTATTAGTACTTATCCTTATATTAGTCATATATTAATACTTATGTTTATTCTTATGGTTATATAAGTATACATAAAGTTACATTGTACCTTATATGGTTATATGAGTATAGTTATACTACTTACTATAAGTAATGCAGTATTTATATTACTATATATACTTATATTAATACATAAGTGCTATATGCTGTAAACAAAACTAAATCAGGGTTTAAATACTGGAAAAATTTTTTAACTGTTACCTAAATCTGTAAAGAAAATTTAAAACAATTACATATGTGTTGTATACATACAGATATACCATAAGATTGTACTATACACTAATATAGTATACTAAAATAACTTATAGGCACATAAATGATAATCACTGCAAAGTTCAATTAAATACAATATTAAAAACATCATTATTTTGTACTAATTTGGGAAAAGTTCAGTCCTATTTATATAAAAGGTATGAAATATAAAATACATTAGATAAAGCACTAATGATATTTTTGAAAAGATAAATGAGCTTCTTGATGGCTAGTCTTTTTAAAAAATCTGCAGCACTAGTCCCATGTCTGGCATATACAGTTTAAATAAATAAATAAATAAAGGATGCCTTCGAGTTTCCTTTAGACCTGCTTCACGTTAGTGATTCATTATCTAACAGATCTATTATCAATTATTTATATTAATTTATAAATAATTCTAATAGTTTTATGCTAGTTCTTATAACTAGCACATGCCCTTATGAAAGTTAAACTTTTAATCTATAATGGTTTTTACATTATTAATGCAATTATCTGACATTTTCTTCAAAGTGCAAATGTCAATGGTAAACTAGTTCAATCCATGTGAAAAGACTATGGTTTCCAAAATAGTAAATTTGGAGTTTATGAAATTATATTGTACTGCTGGATGTGATAACTAGAAAGACATATTCTAGAGCTGCACTGTCTTGTCTGATAGCTGTTAACTATGTGTGGCTATTTATATTTAAATGTATTAAAATTAAAATGAAATTAAATTAAAAATTCAGTTACTCAATTGGACCAGTGGCAACCACATTGAACAGCATAGATAAGAATATATCCAAATGCTCCATTAGACAGTGCTGTTCTGAAAAAAGGGAGAATTGATCACGTGAATCAATTAGCCTTGTGGATAATTTACAAACCTCACTTTTGCTGGCAAACTCTTGTTTTCTGGTCCCTCCTCAAAACCACCCATTAATAAATACCATGACTAGACTGAGTTTAAAGCCTTGCTTGTCCCCTTTCTTTAGCTCTGGAGAAGGTGCTAATGATGGGCAAAGCAAGCCTAAAGGAGACAAAAAGGAAAGCAAAAGCAAGAAGCAGGATAATTCACAAATTGCAGAGTAAGCTTTTATGTGATGAAGAAAGTTGTCTATGATATATTGTAGATGAGTTATTTCATTTTATAGCTTTCAGTGAGTAAAAAGGTCCTTAAAGGAGGTAGAATGTTACTGGGGAGTACTATGTGATTCATCAGTTGGGTAATTAGCCTAAAATTAAACGCTGCACATAAAAAAGGAAATTAGAAACAGCAAATATAAATGGACAAAGGTATATTCCAAATTTTTAAATAACAATGTAATTTAACTGCCACAGAAGATTGAATTTTTCCTTGATGTTTCCACACTTACAGGATTGGAATTTCTGGTGCTTGCTTTCTTTCAGCGATCAGCCCCTTCGGTTGTCTCTTGATTTCTAGGTTTCCAACACAACCACTAGCTCTCCCCTAGATACTAACATCCTACCCTGAACTTTTCAACTTGGGATTCCTGTCTCAAACATAGTCTAAAAAAATGACTGATTACATCTGAGTGGGTTTCCAAGGCAATGGCACAGTATCAGCTACGTTCCAGAAAAGTTCCCATTATAAATGCATGAATTCTTACCCTCTTGCTGACCCAATTGTGTTAGGTCACTGTAATTCGATCTCTTCCAGTCACCATCTTCTCTTTTTCAAGCTTCGCTTTAATCTGTCTCTTTTTCAAACATGATGTAATAAATATCAGACTTAAAAAATTTGCAAGGACAAGCAAAAAGAAAAAGGTGTTTGCACATTGGTGCAGACATAATTCACTGCAGTGTTTAACCTTTGCCTTATTAAAACAAACTCTAGCTTTGGGAAAAATACTACAGGAAATAACGTCTCATATTTGCTTCTAAGTGTAGTTGAGACATTTATAAAAAAATATTTAGCCATTTAAACAAAGCTTTCCTTTTCAGCACCAAGTGACCGTGAGTTTTACAACTTACTATGAATTGTTCATATACTTCATTGTGTAAGATGCATCAATTTTATCTTGAGTAGAATTAATGGAGAATATTTACCAGAGTGTTTTAGGAGGTTTTGAATCATTTTAGTGCCATAGTTTGAACTGAGCAAAAAATAAATATAGAAAATTATAATTTCTAATAATATCTTCTTAGGCTACTGCGTCCAGTTACATACTGGTCGTCACCTAGCCTAAGGCATGCTCAAGCCATAATGAGTATAATCTACAGAAGAACTTTGAGCCTTCCTGGAATTACTTAATTTTTGGCACATGTTTCTTTAATAGAGAGCCACAACATTTTCTAGATGTGAAAAACTTATTGTGGAGTTAAGCTTGGGAGCATGATAATTTTTTCAGAAAGTCAAGAAGTACAGACTTGACTCAGAGCTAGAACAAGACTTCAATATTTATCTGGCATGGAGGAACAGATATGGGAATAAAACAAGTGGATAAAGTGTAGTAGAAATCCATGCTTGGGACTAAGCTATGCCTACTGCTAAAGCTCAGACATTTGCTGGACATTGTATGCAGATGGTCTGAGTCTATTTGAATGAAAAACTCAGCAACCTCCTTGGAGAGTCATCATCTTAAAGAGAAGAGGGATTAAGGTATCACTGGAACAAAGTCTTCATTACTAGGATTGAATTTCAATTTTGAGTACAGCTATCCTGATCTGGCTTCCATAATCTTAAATCTGAATTCTTGCGGTTGAGAGATGCCTTCTCTGCACCTTCCAGTTTGCTTAGTTTCCTTTTTCTTTACTTTTACTATTATTATTATTTTTGTCAAGTAATTCAAAGCTAGATTAAGGTGCTTTCTTGTTCCTTCAAAGGGCCACAAGTCATTGTTGTACACGTTCAAAAGAGCAGACAGACTGATATTTATGTGTAGGTAATCTTTCAATTCTTTCTTTTTCATTTTAGGTGACATCCTTAAGTAAAATCAGACAACATTAAAAGTCCTTAATCTATGCCAAGCACTAGGGATACAACGAAGAGCAAGACAGATAGTCTTTTCCTTGAGAGTAATTATAGTCTCATGGAGGACCTCAAAAATAAGTACTATATTGGAAGGCTGAGGCTGGCGGATCATGAGGTCAGGAGTTTGAGACCTGCCTGACCAACATGGTGAAACCCCATCTCTACTAAAAATATAAAAATTAGCCAGGCATGGTAGTGTGCACCTGTAATCCCAGCTACTCAGGAGGCTGAGGCAGGAGAACCACTCAGACCCGGAAAGTGGAGGTTTCAGTGAGCCAAGATCATGCCATTGCACTCCAGCCTGGGCGACAGAGCGAGACTCCATCTCAAAAAATAATAATAAAAAAATGTTCTACATTAATTACATAAGTACAAGACTGCTTGTTAAAGCATATGAGGGGGAACCTAATCTGATGGAATTCAGGTAAGGAAAGCCTCTTAGAGTGTAATTTAAATTGATAGTTAAGGGATAGGTCGAATTAGGTAAATGAAACATAGAGAAATCATTACAAGAACAAAAAAATGCATGTGCAAGGACCCTGGGGGAAAGAATTAATCTGCAATGTTTGAAAAAGAGAAAGAAGCAAGTGTGGCTGCTGCAAATAGATTAAGGAGATCTGAGAGAGATGAGGCTGGGTAATAGCCAGGGACCAGATGGTAAAACCTCTCTCAGCCATGGTGAAGGTTTTAATTTTGCCCTAAGACTACGGGAAGCCGTAAAAGGGTTTTGAATAGAAAATGACATGACTAGAATTGCCTTATTAAAAGCTCTGTTTGGCTTCCATTGGTAAATGGATTACAAGGAGGCCAGAATGAATTTGGGAACCTGATTAGCAGGCGATGGCAATAACCAAACCAAGACATGTTTGTGACTTGGGGCTAGGGGGGTGGCTCTCCAAGTGTTATCTGTGGGTCCCGAGAGGTTCCTGGAGATCCTTTCATGAGATCTGCAAGGTAAAAATTATTTTCATAATCACACTAAGACATTATTGGCCCTTTAAATTGTGTTTGACATTTTCACTGCTGGTACAAAAGCAGTGAAATTTAGCTCTAATCAAGGCTGAGGTACTAAACTGTGTTTATAGTCATTAAATTCTTCATCTCTACATATTCTCAGTGAAAAACTGCAAGCATTCTTTAAGAATATCCTTGATGAAGCAGAAACATTTATTAATTTTATTAAATCTCATCCCTGACTATATATCTTTTTAATATTCTGTGTGACAAAATGGGGAAGCATTTTGCTGAAGTAGTTCAAAGTTATTGCCAGCTTCCCAAAGCAGAAGCTACTTTTCTCTTTACAGTAACAGAGGTCAGGTGCTTAATGTAGCAGAAGGCTAAAGAGAGCCAGGATATGGGAGTGAATGCTCCAAAATCCAGAGAAGAAAAGAGATAAAGATAATGGGGTCCTATGTAAATATGTCTATGGACAATTATGAGTCACTCTCCAAAGCTATTCAACCCCTCAATCCTGACTGTTAGGTAGTCATGAATAGAGTCATAGGGTGACCCTAGAAAGCCATTGTTTGCTGGGTATTAACAGTGATATGCTACAGGAAGTTCATAATGGATCAGAGAATTCTTTGTGTGCATCTCTTTCCAACTCTGCTTTCAGTAATGTCAGGTTGGTAGCTTGAAATCAGACATGGTGTTCACATTTACACTATGCTAATTGGCAAACACTACAAATCAGGGTAGTGGAGAACGGGTGGTAAAACATTTACCAACACACCTCTGGTTCTAGTTAGACCTCTGAATTCTTTCTCCCTCTGATGTTCCCAAGGCAAATCATTGTCTTTCTCCATGAATTCTCATTTATTTAATAATCTTTGTTTCAAAAGAACATTTGAGATAAAAGTTGGCACTGTTTAAAATGTAAATATTTGGCATATAATATACAATCAATAAATGTTGAATATAAATGTTAATTGAATAACATGTAAGTCAAATAAAAGCTAAGAATGTATATTTTCATTGCCATTAATAACATTTTAAATGTCTTCTCATTACATGTATTTTGAATATAGCACTTATGTCATATTAGAATTATTTGTTTATATTTGAATGCCAAAAATCTAATTATTATGCCAAGGAATAGAGTCACTGAATTTCCTTTTTTCTATTTATTTTCATGAAACTTTATCTAGAGGAGAAACTAAAATTTTACTAATTTCTTTTCTCAATGATACATTAAACAGTTCTAGTGTTGACATTAATTTAGAGAAAAAAATAGGGACTTCAGAATTTTGAGAGAGCCTTCATTCAATCATGCTTTACAAAATTTTGTAAAGCTACTCTTCCTTAGCTGTCAATTGAAACAAAAAAATAAGCTCACTCATAATCCATTTTCAGTCATTCATGGATTAATGGGAGAGCTTGTGGGGTGGTTTGTTATGTCATCTTTGCTTTTCTTTATTCTCTTTTTAGCTTCCTGCCACTGAATCTTTGTATTATTCTTCAGAACCCACACTACTGCCTGACCAGGGGAAATAAAGAGCTCTGAAACACAAGTATTTCTTTTACTATTTTTTTTTTTTTAGCAGTTCTCCAAAAAGTGTTGTCGTAGGAAGAGGAGGTCAAAGCAATTAACTTAAAAGGAATTTGTTTATATTTATTAGTTTCAAATATCCATTTACCATGAAGGTGGATCTGTTTAACTTTATACACAAAAAAGGGACTAGAAATGCTACTTCAATAAAGTTGAGTTTGTTTAAAATCTCTAAGAAACTTATATATTGTCCACTTCTACAAAGGAACAAAACTTTTTAAAATTAGATAATAACTGCTCTTCCTCCAAAAAGCCTTCATATTTCACAATCTTAAAATACATTTCCACAGCAGGTACTTTGTCATGATGAGTGCATTGGAGCATGCTCCTTGGAAGATAAACAGTGGAAGATAAACAAAATGTTGGGCTTCGGTTATAGCACAGCCTTCCAAAAGAAATAAAGTGACTAGTTAATCCTTAGAGTACTGGAATTTGCTGTACTGTTAGCCAAACGAGTGTGTACATATGTTCAAATCTTGAATCTCTGGTCTGAGGAAAGAGCAGAAGGAAGATAAATGAACGACCACTGACTGACCTTGTCCAGAGGGTGTTAAGCGTTGTAGGGACCATTCCTATTCTTGAATGTGTGTGTCGTGGGAGATGGAAGTGAGGTAGGGAAGAAAACAGATAACGTTAGCATCACCTTTTTTTTTGACAGCTGAAGCTAAGCAGACAGTCTCTAAAAGTCTTTTTTCTGACAATTTCTAAAGCTTCCATGTTAAAAATCACTCTGGGTACCTCTGCCTTGGGTGAGGTTTCAGGCTGATTCTGAAGATTTATTTTGCTGATGGTGATGCCATCTTTTTAGTTTGAAGATTCAACTAAGCTTTACTACAATTCACTTGATCTATTTGTCTCTCTACTATGTACAAGCAGCTGTGTGTGTATTTTTTTTTTTTTAAGCCATCTCTCAGGATATTGGAAAACACCTAGTTCACAAACAAATACATAAAACTTACATTAAATTTCCAATGCAGCATCTGAGGAGAGTGCAAATAAGTACTGTTCTGGGCACAGAAGAATCTAGCTCCCTGAACTCATTCTTGATGATCAGACTTTAATTGAATCAACATCACCATGTCCCTCAGTCGCTCATGTCTACAGCAGCCACATTGTCGGCTGCACTGGAACTAGGAAAAAACTCTCTGCACTGATTTGCATAGAAAAATAGGAGCTGAAAGAAGGGAACCAAGAAGTGTAGGTGCAGTTTTCAAGAGACTCATCAATGCTCTTTAATTCCCAGAATAACTGTTTCCTACTCTTGGCAAGTCAACCTTTGGGGCAATGTGTGATTTCTCTTTCTGGGCCAATAAATAGTGAAGGTCAATTCTATTATGTGGGATGGGGTCAGGAATAAAGGAGAAGAAAAATGGCTTTCTGTATTAGTACTAGTTGGGGGAATTTTACCTTTTCTTTTTCATCTACATACTTGCCTCTGAATAACAATGCTATTTCAAATATTTAATTCAAGACACACGTTGGTGTCAAGTTGCAGTAAAGTACCACTTTTGATTTTTCAGGCCCTTAGTAGTGTTATACATTTTTCCTAAAATTTCCCTTGAGATCTAAGCATGTTTCTATTCCTTTTTCATGCCCTTCAGTTTATTTCTTGCTACTAGTTCTGGAGTTTGATTTGTGGATCAAGTTAATTCACAGAGTCAATAGAGATACGCATTTTGAAAACTTACCTTTGAGCAGCCATTTTACCATGTCATTTTTCCTGTACCAACTGATATCCTCTAAAGGAGAGTTATGTTCCTTTAACTTCACAAAACACAGTTTGATATTTCAGAAAAATGTATGTTTGACAAATCAAAAGTAACACAAGGCAGAAACATCCTTTGTGAGAACTAAAAGGAGGGACAATAAAGCACAGTTCTTAGTTTCAGAAGACCTTATGTGTATAATTAAAGTCAGATTTCCGAATCATGTAAATGGCTGTGCTGAAATTATATCAACACATGTAGGTAAAAAGGAGAACAACAACAAAAAGTTACATCACAATGTAGTAATTATTTCTTTACTTCCTAAAAGTGCCGTGATAAGACTTTTAAAGGACCTATTCTAAATCACAACAAATCAGAAATAGTTCACTGTTCAATCAACAAATAATTTTTAATATTTATCATTTGCCAGTCAAACTGCTAGGTCTGCTGCTTTTATAAAATACTTTTTTCTTCTTGTCTATCAAAATGAAGAATTTAAGTTTCAGTGTCTTCAAAATGACATGTAAATAATTTTCTTTTAATTTAGTATATATTTAATAATCATTCTAAGTACTTATATATAATTACTTACTTTTTTTTTTTTTTTTTTTTTTTTGAGACAGAGTCTTGCTCTGTTGCCCAGGCTGGAGTGCAGTGGCATAGTCTCGGCTCACTACAACCTCTGCCTCTTGGGTTGAAGCAATTCTCCTGCCTCAGCCTCCCGAGTAGCTGGGACTACGGGCATGCCCCACCACGCCCAGCTAATTTTAGTGTTTTTAGTAGAGACCAGGTTTCACTATGTTAGCCAGGCTGATCTCAAACTCCTGACCTACGGCAACCCGCCTGCCTCTGCCCTCTAAAGTGCTGGGATTACAGGTGTGAGCCACTGAGCCCAACCACTTATAAATATTAATTACAGAATGTGATTCCTAAAAATCTTAGTTTGAGTATTTCAGATCAATAAGAAGCAGTCAGCAATTGCATGACTACTCTAAAACATTCTGGATAAGAAATCAAATCTCCCAGCCTGGGCAATATAACAAGACCCCATCTCTACAAAAAATTAACCAGGTGTGGTGGCACATGTCTGTAGTATCAGCTGCTTGGGAGACTGAGGTGGGAGGATTGCTTAAGCCTAGGAGTTTGAGGTAACAGTGAGCTATGATCAGCCTGGGTGACAGAGTGTATCAAAAAGACCATGTATCAAAAAGAAAAAAAAAGGAAAAATGAAAAAGAAAAGAAAATCTCTTAGAATTGCATTTTAACAACAACATAACGAGGTATATAGTTAAAATTAACAAGACTTGGTCTAGGCCGGGCGCGGTGGCTCAAGCCTGTAATCCCAGCACTTTGGGAGGCCGAGACGGGCGGATCACGAGGTCGTGAAATCGAGACCATCCTGGCTAACACGATGAAACCCCGTCTCTACTAAAAAAATACAAAAAAGTAGCCGGAAGAGGTGGCGGGCGCCTGTAGTCCCAGCTACTCCGGAGGCTGGGGCAGGAGAATGGCGTGAACCCGGGAGGCGGAGCTTGCAGTGAGCTGAGATCCGGCCACTGCACTCCAGCCTGGGTGACAGAGCGAGACTCCGCCTCAAAAAAAAAAAAAAAAAAAAAAAAAAAAAAAAAGACTTGGTCTATATTATCTCTCTTCTCCTACATGCATCTTTAAGTAAGGGCTACCCTCATGCCTTGGTACCAGCTGAATGATGAAGGTGTACAACTCACACTCTAATTCCATACCCAGTAATCCCAGGACTTTCTGCATGCTCCCATTCCAGTCCACTTCTACCTATTATTTGGCCCTTGGATTATATTCTCATTGCCAGCTCTGATCCAGGCTTTGGTTCTGCTGTTCACACTTGGTTTCTACAACCATGACTTTTCATGCTTTTTAAGACCAACGATTTGGACCTTCCATTTCCTTTCTGAGTTTTGGCTCCTTCTTGCGGAATTCCTAACCTGGTTTTAACATGTCAGGCTCTAGTCCCCAAGCCTTGTGCTATCTGGCCAGTGCCCTGGGTGACCCCATTCAGGTTATAGTGCAGGTTGTATTTTATATATTTAAAATGGTGAATGAAATAAGATTCATATTAGCCATGGTATGTGCATTTTTATCTTCAAATGAGAAATCATTTTTCTTATATATTTGTTTAAAACCTATGTTTATTGTTCTGGTAAAATGCTCTATTTATTTATCAGCAAAATGCTAATAAGAGTTACTTGAGATATGAATATAGTTTTGGGGTGTTTTCTACATTTTGACCAATTCAAAAGAATATACTGAAGTCCATAACTATATTTGGTTAAATCATAAATGGTAATGTATATGAAAGCATTTTAAACAGTATAATTGTTCTGCACATGTTTGTGGTTATGTTATTAGGCATAGCTGGTAGTCTCAAGAATAGGCAATGCCTTTGCTTAACGTTAAATCTATAGCTAAGTCAGATTTATGTAGAAAGTAGTTTTTCACTACATAAAATTTTATATATTAATATCTCAATTAGGAAATAATTTTATGATTACTTTTATAAAGAATAGTATCAAAATGAGTGATAAAAATGAATATTACTTTCAAACATGCTTACCTTACTTTTCAATTTAATTTAATTTTATTTTTGAGATGGAATCTCTCTCTTGTTGCCCAGGCTGGAGTGCAATGGTAAGCTCTTGGCTCACTGCAACCTCTGCCTCCTGGGTTCAAGCAATTCTCCTGCCTCAGCCCCCCAAGTAGCTGGGATTACAGGGGCCTGCCACCACCGTCAGCTGATTTTTGTATTTTTAGTAGAGGTGGGGTTTTGCCATGTTTGCCAGGCTGGTCTCGAACTCCTGACCTCAGGTGATCCACCTGCCTTGGTCTCCCAAAGTGCTGGGATTACAGGCATCAGCCACCAGAGATCACTTGGACTCGGGAAGGGGAACATCACACACTGGGGCCTATTATGGGGAGTGGGGAGGAGGGAAGGATTGCATTGGGAGTTATACCTGATGTAAATGATGAGCTGATGGGTGCCGACGAGTTGATGGGTGCAGCACACCAACATGACACAAGTATACATATGTAACAAACCTGCACGTTATGCACATGTACCCTAGAACTTAAAGTATAAAAAAAAAAAAAAAAGAAATAAAAAGCAAAAGTGAGGCACAGATGAGATGAGAGGTTCTTATATGAAATCTCTTATGTGAATTTGTTTTAAGGTGACTTAATTGAAACTCTGACTCTCTTCTTTTGACCCCTCAGCCTGAACAATCCATCAGCAACCCATGAGCCAGCAGAACAAAAGATGACAGAACTGGGGCTGGCAGAGCAAGTATGAAGACAAGTGTGACTTTTATCACCTTTGACATAACCTGATATGAATCATATTTGTGTCCCTCTGGTTCCGAATTTTATTACCAATGGAAAAATAACAACAAAAAAATGACATCAAATTTAAAATTTAGGTACATCCCAGCTTCTTTGCGTGACATAGAATCATAGAAGTTTAGAGCTAAAATGAACTTTGTTTCTCCGTTGAGTCCCATGTCCTCGGCTGCCTTAGAAAGAAAAAAGATAAGCATAATACTTTCTGACATATGCCAAGTGAAGTACAGCATTAGGCTTTTTATATACACATTCTCTATGCATATATTTTACAATCTTTCAAATTCTTACAATAACCATCAATTTAGGAATCATTATCCCCAACTTATAGTTGAAAACTCTGACATTCAGAGGATTTAGGAAGATTTAAAAATTTTTAAGGGCAGAAGAAGCAGATATTTTTAAAAATTGCCCTGATTGTACCAGATAAAACATTTTCAGGGTATAAATGTAGATATCAGAAAATTAGCTGTGGCTTATTGCATTAGTCTCAGCAAGTCATGATGTCAGCCTGGATTAGAGTCAGTCGAGATGAAGAGAAAGAAATAAAATCAGTAGAAATTTAGAGTATAGAACTGATGGGACTTGGTTATAGATTTGTTGTTGGAGGAGAGGAGAAAGAGACAAAAGAGCCAAATTTGACAACCAGTGTTTGACTTGAAGAACTGGCTGAATGGTGGAGTCATTTGCAAAGATGAAAAATCCTAACAAGAGGATTTGGGAAGTGGAAATGAGGCAGGGAGCAAAGGATGGGGAAGGAGATTGTGAACTGCTGCCATGATACAGGGAGTTTTTCAAATAGGTTTCTTTTTTTTTTTTTTTGGATTGTAGATCTGAGAATACATATTCTATCAAATGCCCACTCAACCCCTTTTTTCTCCCCTTATCCATGTGGCAATCCCAAGGGTTCTTGAGCCTTGAGTTTGACAATGAAGATGCTAACTGCATTTTCTGGATAACTATAGAGGTTGACATTTATCAACTCACTTGATCTAAGACCATGTTGTAAGGAACAAGGCTTTGCTGCAGCCAGGCAGGCATAGGCAGAGGTAAACATCCTGCATGACTCAGCAGGATTGGAGTGCAGGTGCACATTTCCATGCTTTATATAATCACAGCTATGTAGACATAGCATAGAGAAGCTCATCACCTGGTTCTCAGCCACTATGCTTTGTAAGGTGTATAAATGTAACACTGACACTGTGAAGGACCTGCTGAATAAAGTCATGTCTCATCTACCTGCTGTCTCTCGACTGTTCTTCTAGCTCACTGCGCCGCATCCACCTACTCCCCTCAGACCTCAGCTGGGGCTTGAACCTGACACATGTGATCCCCTTGGACTTAGCTAGATTTTGGTAGATTGAAAGAAAGGGTATTATTTTCTTTTTTTCTTTCTTTTTTTTTTTTTGAGACAGAGTCTTGCTCTGTTGCCCAGGCTGGAATGCAGTGGCACTATCTTGGCTCACTGCAAGCTCCACCCCCTGGGTTCACGCCATTCTCCTGCCTCAGCCTCCCGAGTAGCTGGGACTACAGGTGCCTGCCACCACGTCAGGCTAATTTTTTTAATTTTTTTATTTTTTTTTATTTTTAGTAGAGACAGGGTTTCACAGTGTTCGCCAGGATGGTCTCGATCCTGACCTCGTGATCCGCCCGCCTTGGCCTCCCAAAATGCTGGGATTACAGGCATGAGCCACCACGCCCAGCTGAAAGGGTATTATTTTAGAAGAATGATGTGTAATAAGGATATCACCTCAATTTAAACTGGGATTTTAAATTTTGGTGTGTGTTTGCTTAAAAGGTGCATCTAAAAGTTTAAAGAGGTGATTTGAGTGAAATAATTTACATAGTAGGAAAGTGTCTTCAAATAAAAGGGTGTGTGGGGGTAGAGATGTAAAAGGATATAAATGGACAAGAAGCTGTCTCTTTTACTGATGGGTCTTATGGTCTCGGTCTGAACCTAGATGGAGGCAGGGGCTGCAGGAGGACACTGAAGATTCCTTTTTCCCAGGCACAGAGGCACCTATCATGTGGCTAAGGGGCCAAAGTGATGAAGCAGGATACAGGTTAGGGAAGAGCACCATTTTCACTGTATCTGGGGATAACACAGCCTGGTTCTGAAATGATAAATGTTGTTTCAGCTTGAGGGTTTGCACTTTAGGTTTGCACCAGGATAGGTGTTGGTACTATGAACAGGGAGCTAATGTTAAGAATCACTCTCAAGTGTCTCTGCTAGCCCTCCACAAGAGATGCCAGGCAGAAAGATCTGGGAGGAGTGCTTGCCAACTCTGTTCTATGTATTTGGGGACTACAGAAATATATAAATGAGACTCTGCAATTATACATAGGGTCATGAGATTGAGCTATGCGGTATTGTGGTTCTGTTTGTAAGCACAGGATGGTGAGGCCTGGGGTAAATGGGGATCACACTAAAAAAGCAGTATGTTTCAGAACAACTGATGAAACGTATTTTAAAATGACCCATGCCCATGCCCCACCTCCAGAGATTCTGATTTAGAAAGCCTAGGGTGGCATCGTGGCAGCTGTGTGGTGCCAGAGCTCCATGAGTAGTTCCAATGCTTCTGCTTGGTTAAAAACCACTGCATTTAATTTACCAGAGTTGAGTCAGAGGTGGAAATGGCTAGCAAAGAAGAAGAAATTTAGATTTTTGGAGGTATTTCCCTTTTCGACTTTGTTTTATATTCTTGTCTCCTTCTCCCTAGCTTTCCACATTCCTATTAAAATAGCTTCCTTTCCCTACTGTTGGTTTTCTTAATTCCTCACTGAAACTTTCTCCGAAGGAGAATTACAGGAAGATTCAGCCAACCTTAGACTCTTCATACTTGGACTCAGTTGAAAAGAAAAATTAATAATGCAAACATCCTTTTTTCTTTCATAGAAGAAAATGGCTCACAATCTTGTTTTGTTTGATCAGCTCAATGCTAAATAATTGTGTGAATATTTTTCTTGAAACATCCCCTCTCTTCCACTACTATTTCCACAGCTCACTCTACTGTTATTTTTTGCTTAAAAGTTATCAATGGAATTTAGACATCAAAGCACCTTCAGCTTTATTTCTCCAGTCTGGCTCCACAGGCTGCAAAAATAACTCTCCAGAGTTGTAAGCCACAAAAATGACCCCTCACCAAACACACCTTAGTCCATTCCTATGTAAACTAGGGAAGTATGTCATTCTTTTGGAGAATCTATATCTAGAGTATTAAAAATAAGCTGGGTTAGTGAGTTAATTCTCGTTCAATGATTCTTTTATTTTCCAATGTTATTCGCCATTTTCAATCCAATGGCATGCTTGCTTTCTTGAAATAAAGCTGAACTACAATAACTGTAACAATTTTTTTAGTGCAACATTTCAAAAGTCCATTCTATTAACTGAGACAACAGAGGTCAAATTCACATCAGGAATTAAACATATCTTTCTCCATTTACTCCCAGGAATGAAAAAGAACAGATCAGTGTTCAGTTTGAAAGAGCCATAATTCAGCAGTCTTTCTATACTACCTCTCAGAGGAAGGAGCCTGCGTGTCTAAAGAGAGAAGTGAAGTTTAAGTACTGGAAAAAAGGAAAGTCTTCAGCCTTGGGAATGTAATAACCTGGGGTCAGCTGAGAACCCTGAGGAAGACTGACCCAATCAGCTGCTGGGAGAAGCAACATAACTGCTCTGCTGGAGGGAGAAACAAATTCTAATCAGATGTGAGTCAGCCATCCAGGGAGCTTCTGTTATCATGAGAAAAGGAAGTGCTCTTCCTTTCAACTGGAAAACTAGAATGTGCCACTTTTTTTTATTGTTAATTCTCCTTCTTTTTTATTAATTTTGTAATAAAAATTTAACTTAAAAGTTGATATGCAAACAAGAAGTGTGTAACAATCTGAATATTTAACATTGATAGCGTTATCTATTTTAAAAAATTAAAGAGAATATATTAGAATTTAATGTTTACTGCACACAAGATGAAACAGAAACTAAACTTCGTTACATTTTTAAAAAATTCTTTAACTTATTCAGTTTGGATTTATTATTTGTAAAGTGAAAAGAAATTCTTTTTCTCCAAAATGTTTGTCCTTTACTAACTTTAGAAAATTGATTTCACTATTCCAAGTTTCAGCTTTTTATTCAGAAATTAAGAAATATGTCAGTATGTGTCTATTATTACTATAGGTCGCTTCTCGGCCTTTTGGCTAAGATCCAGTGTATTGTTATTATAGAATGGGTTCTCAGATAAAGAAAAAAACTAAGAATTTTCTCAGGTTTTTGGGACTATTTCATTATAAAAACAAAAACTATATATGATTAAATTGATATTACCTTTTTGATGGACTCACTTGGAAAAGAGTGACAAGATGCAATTTGAGGAGTTTTATGGGCCAATGTTAAGGCTAGGCGTACATTTTCTATTTTGAAATCTCTGGTATCTTTGTGGTACCTAGAATATGTAGTGAGGTAAATAGATATCACCTTAAGAAACAGAAAAAAGAAAAATAAAAAGAAACACCTTCTATTTCTCAATGCTTATTAACTAAAAATGCAAAATTTATTCACATTTTTCAATGGGGGGTCATATGGTTTGACACATCAAATAACACATAATAGTGGTAACACCAAAGGGAGGCTTGAGGACCTCTTTTAGTGCCCTGCGTCTTCCTACAGCCACTCCACAAGATTTCATAATATTTTTCCATCTAGACAATTGACATTTTCTCAGTCATATAGAAATTATCTTTTGAAACATTTCTATTTTCATTGATCTGTGAGTCGTGGTCTAATTAAAAACAAGTTAGACACATTCCTGAACTTTCCCGCCCTCTACTTTCTTCTGCCACTACATTTCTCCATGTGAACATGAGATTCCAGCAAATACTTCAATGAATAAGGAAACATAAATTTGAGTGTTTATTGTCTTCGAAGAAAGCAAAAAGAATACTGCCAGTGTATTATAAACACTCATATTTTCATGCAAACAAACTCCTTACTGAAGGAAAAGGGACAAAGATCATTTGTGGAGAACAGAAAGACTCAAATTAAATAATTTTATTGTCCATGTTCCACAGTTGATTGCGATGAAGTCATATCATTATAACTAAGCTTTTATTCTATCATTTTTATGTGTGCTTCATAGGAAAGCTATATGAGAAAATACGGAAATGAGGGGGATTGTCTGTGGATTATTATTATTTTTTAAAAATTCTCAAATTGGCGGCCGGGTGTCGTGGCTCACACCTGTAATCCCAGCACTTTGGGAGGCCGAGGTCGGCGGATCACCTGAGGTCAGAAGTTCGAGACCAGCCTGATCAACATGGAGAAACCCCGTCTCTATTAAAAATACAAAATTAACCAAGCGTGGTGGTACATATCTGTAATCCCAGCTATTCGGGAGGCTGAGACAGGAGAATCGCTTGAACCCAAGAGGTGAAGGTTGCGGTGAGCCAGGATTGCGCCATTGCAGTTTAGCCTAGGCAACAAGAGTGAAACTCCGTCTCAAAAAAAAAAGAAAAATTCTCGAATTGGCTTGGGTTTTGAGAGTTTCTATCTACTACTGACTTCCACACATCTAAACCTCACACATGCAGCCTGGTCAACATAGTAAGACCCGGTCTCTACAAAAATAATTTTTTTTTTTAATTAGCCGGGGGTGGTGATGCACACCTATAATCCTAGCTACTTGGGAGGCTGAGGCAGGAGGATTGCTTCAGCCCAGAGAATTATAATTGCACCACTGCACTACAGTCTACGATCACACCACTATCACCCAGCTTGGTGATAGAGCAAAACTCTGTCTCTAAGAAATAAAGTAAATAAATGAATCAATAAACAAACAAACCTCACACATATCGGGACTGGAGGAAAAGCAGAGCAAATTTTTTTATTTCAGAGACTGGTAGATAGGAGTAATCAAGCAGATATTACCTAACGAAATACTTATTCTGTTTAAAATTTTCTTTTACAGTTATTTGACAAGAAATCTTAGAGTCCTCACTTTCTGGGAGCTCAGAGAAAGGTAAGAGCCTTAGCTGAATTTCAGTCTTTCAATTGTGTCCTTATTGTGGGTAATAAGGACACAATTGAGGTTGAAATGCCCGTCTGAGATATCCCTTGAGATACAGCTTTAGTTTCTGTTTCATCAAAAACATATGAAGAAGTTACAATGTGTAAAACATTGTAGTTTGGGGATGGATAGAAAGAGGAATTAGACATGGCCTCTGGTTTAACAGGAGATTTTAATCTGGTGAGGAGAATGGAGAGAGTACACAATGAGATTTAGGGAGTGAATGAAACAGAAGTTGTGGGGAAAATGCTGAAGGTTGTCTAAGTAGCTAAGGCTGCAGCTTGTGGTTCTGATAGGCGAAGTGTTATTGTTGGGGATGTCTTTTAATCCCTCTCTTTGCTGAGTGACCTGGGAGCTACACTGCCTAGGTCTGACGGGGAGACTTGTAAATAAATCCCACCTGAATTGGGAATCAATAGCACCCATTTGTCTGCACAAATATCAAGTACTTTTACAGCATCTGTAGTCTCAGTGGTTCTTAAACCTTGGAACAGTGTGTATCTTTTAGAAAATGTGAATAAACTAAGATATTTTCTCATAGAAGGGGACAAAAAAACACACGAACAATTTCAAGGACTTCTTCCTAAAGTCCTTAGGCAAATCATCTAATCTCTCTGTGTCTCAGTTTCTCAATCTGTAAAATCAGAGTGATAATACCTGCTTTAGTAAGCAGTGGGGAGAATTAAATGAGAGAATTATGGAAAGTATCTAGCACAGACCCCAGGGCAAATTTGCGATAAATGACAGTCATTATTATATTCTTTCTTTCTTCCTTTTTACTGTGAAACTGTACTGCTTCCTTGACTGTGACTGATCCTATCACAGAGACAAGGCTGGGGAGTCAGATAAGGGACTGGTCACCAAGGAAGGCAAATGAAATAAAGGTGATAGATGAACTTCATGCCCAGCCAAAAATATGATATAATTAGGAAATCTGAAAACTTTTACAGGAAGTTATCTGGGGAAATGACTTTGAGAATATGTAGAATAACTACGAAGATGCTATTTTAATTGTAGCTATTTTATGGGCTTAATACTAATGCTAATAGTATTAATTTCCAAATCAATGGCAAATGCACACTTACAGAGAGTTTATTATATGCCAGGCATTGTACTTAGCTTGGCTTACGTAGGTCACCTTCTTTAATTCTCATAATATAAAATAATACACCCCAAAATACCCCATCTAAAATTCTGAAATAAAAAGCCTCTGAAAACTAACATTTTGCAATGATTGATTCAGTAGCAAAACCTGAACAGAACTGCCAGAGGATGTTTTTAGTCTTTATTTTTCTCACTTAGAGTGAATATTCGTGCATTTTGAGGCAGCCGTCTTAATGTTTGGTCATGGTGTTTTCTGTGACCTCACTGGGGTAACACTCCATAATTCCATGTGGACTCTATCCCATGTGTAACACGTGAAGGAGTCCCAATTCCAAAATTCACCTTGCCGCCAGGATTTCTGATAAGCTAGGGTGCCAGGATTTCTGATAAGGTAGAGTGGGCCTTTGAAAACAGTAACATTTATTGATCACTTGCTGTGTACTAGCCTTTGGTTCAAGTCTTATGTTTGTTTATTTTATCCCCATAATAGTCTTCAGAGGAAAATATACTTATCATCTTTCCTTCTTTACAGTTGAGGCAACTGAGGTACAGAGAGGTCAGGGAACCCAGGGTTACAAGACAGTAACTCAGAAACATAAAATTTGAACCCAGCCCATTGGGATCTGGGAAGCTTTTGCTGAAATACTATACAGACTACCTCATTTATATTATTGAAATTGTTATCCTTACTTTATAGCTGAAAATTCTGAGGATTAAAGATTCACTAATTTAACCAAGATAAAGTGTCTGTGTGATCTTGAGCAAGTTACTTAATCTCTCTGGGCCTCAGCTTTCCATTCTGTAAAATGAAGGTAATGATAATCTATACTGCATTGCTGTGGGGATTAAATGAGTTTAAAACAATGAGAGCAGTGCCTGACATACCTCACGTAATCTATGCATCTTAGATCTTACTATTTTTTACAACTAGGCTATGTGGATGGTAGGAGAAAAGAGAAGGATATGATGGAAGTCAATCCTCATGCAAAGATTTACTATAGAAAAGGTAAAAAAATAATATTTTTCAGGTATTAAATCAGTGTTTTCTTTATTTTTTGTTCCTTAGTCCTTAGGTGTGTAGTGGCTGCCTGATTTGTTGAATCAGTCAATCACCTGGTGAATGGCATGTATTGATTCAGGGTAAGGGCAGATACAGAACAAACAGGTCTTTTATTCTCTGAGTCCCCAGGCTGACATTTTTTTAATCGATTGCAAGACTCTAGTCATAAAGCCACTCTTTGTTAAAGAACAAAAGTGTTTTATAAATCTCCCATATTTCCCTTTACATTCAAAAGTGTGGGCTTGGTCCTTTCAAGTCTTAGAGCATTGTATTTACATGACGCTAAAGCATAAAGAGAACAGAGACTATATTGCAGGGGAAGTTTCTTTATGACAAGAAAGGAGAATTCCCTTTCACTAAGAGAAGTAGAATTTAGAAACTGGAGAAAAAGAATGGGAGAGTTATAGGTATGAGTGACTTGACTCATCTATTGGGTACTAGTGCCTTTGGGAGAGAGAAGGGGGAATATGGTAAACTCTTTAGCAAAGTCCTGTATTTAGAATGGTGTTGGTACTATGTAGCCCCTAGGCAGAAGAGGAATGCCTGAGGAAATGTTTCAAGGCCACTAGAAATAATTCTGCAATCTGTGTCATGGTGAGGAAAATCAGCTGGTGGCTGCAGGGTCACCCACAAGGGTCACAGATTTAGATAATCAGTAAAGCAGACAAAATCCACTATAGGGACTTTAGAACTAGGTAGCATGACAAGATCCAGAGGCATCCATGGATGACACCTCAAAAACATAGGACAGGACCAGACTAGGCAAACCTCAGAAGGCACTGGTGTAGGATATCCAAGATGAGAGAAGGAAGGGAAAATCCCAGCAAAAGACAGCACATGGACCAAAGGTCTCTCTCTTTGCTACCATGCTGAGTGGGACCCCAATGTCAGTTATAGAGGAAAGAGAGTTAGGAGAGACTCTGTAGTGGTGGAGAAACAGTTGTGACTAATTTATATTGACTGATTTCCTCCCCTAAATATTTTAAAATCAAAACAACCTCAGTTATTATAATTTTACTTGGTCAATTTTGTTCATTTTTCTGGCTAGTACAAGGAATTGGACTCCAGAGAATATGAGATCAAATAATAAATGCTTTTTATGATTTTTTTACAGCAGAAGGTACATTTCAATTTTATTTCTGTATTTCAAAAGTATGACAGGATTTTCTTTTTTTTGTATTATACTTTAAGTTCTGGGATACACGTGCAGAACATGCAGGTTTGTTACATAGGTATACACGTGCCATGGTGGTTTGCTGTGCCCATCAACCAATCATCTACATTAGGTATTTCTCCAAATGCTATCCTTCCCCAGCCCCCTACCCCCCAACAGGCCCTGGTATGTGATGTTCCTCTCCCTATGTTCATGTGTTCTCATTGTTCAACTCCCACTTATGAGTGAGAACATGTGGTGTTTGGTTTTCTGTTCCTGTGTTAGTTTGCTGACAATGATGGTTTCCAGCTTCATCCGTATCCCTACAAAGGACATGATATCATCGTTTCTTATGGCTGCATAGTATTCCATGGTGTATATGTACCACATATGGGCATTTGGGTTGGTTCCAAGTCTTTGATATTATGAATAGTGCTGCAATAAACACACGTGTGCATGTGTCTTTATAGTAGAATGATTTATAATCCTTTGGGTATATACCCAGTAATGGGACTGCTGGGTCAAATGGTATTTCTGGTTCTAGATCCTTGAGGAGCCACCACACTGTCTTCCACAGTGGTTAAACTAATTTACACTCCCACCAATAGTGTAAAAGCATTCCTATTTCTCCACATCCTCTCCAGCATCTGTTGTTTCCTGACTTTTTAATGATTGCCATTCTAACTTGCATGAGATGCTATCTCATTGTCGTTTTGATTTGCATTTCTCTAATGAGCAGTGACGATGACTTTTTTTCATACATTTGTTGGCCACATAAATGTCTTCTTTTGAGAAGTGTCTGTTCATATCTTTTGTCCACTTTTTGATGGGGTTGTTTTTTTCTTGTAAATTTGTTTAAGTTCCTTGTAGATTCTGGATGTCAACCCTTTGTCAGATGGATAGATTGCAAAAATTTTCTCCCATTCTGTAGGTTGCCTGTTCACTCTGATGATAGTTTCTTTTGCTGTGCAGAAGCCCTTTAGTTTAGTTAGATCTCACTTGTCAATTTGGCTTTTCTTGCCATTGGTTTTTGTGTTTTAGTCATGAAGTCTTTGTCCATGCCTATGACAGGATTTTCTAAAATGAAACTCCATTCTAAATTATGTCAGAGTTTGGCCACGGGAAATAATGGGGATACATAATCACCCTTCATCCATAAACAACCAGAAAGCTAGATAAAGTTGAGGAAATAACTGTTTTATGATACTTGATAGTAGGTAGCATGAGACGGTGATCCTTGAAGAAAGAGAAACAAATGAATTGAGCCGTACCTTTGCCCAGACTTTCTACCTGGAGTTAATTTCCATTGCAGCATGCACAGGAAGATAAATCCAAACAAAGTTTGGCGATGTCAGTGAGTTGAGGAGAGAGAAATAGGCATCTGGGGAAGGTAAGGCAGTTAGGATTTGTGGAGCAGATTATCGAGAAGGAAGAAGTTACCCAGGAAAACTGTTCCGGGAAGCTTCATAGGAGTTCCATTGAGTCTTTGGTTGAATGTCAGTCTACAAAGACATCATTGGATGTGAGCAATTTCACAGAGAGAAACAACTATGAAGGAGCTGTAAACTGAACAATCCCTGGAGCTTACAAAGGTCTGGGAATCATCTGAATTCCCACAAGCCAAAGTGAAGAGACCTTCATGAATATATGATGCATGTAGCGGAAACCTAGAAGAACCTCACCTTAAAAGTGAGGCTAAAAGAGGACTGCAGTAAAGGTAATCTAGATCCACACTAAAAGATATAACAAAATGCAGCACCCTAAAATGTAAAACTACAATGTACAACATCCAGTAAAAAAAATCTTGCATATGTGAAGAAGCAGGAAAATGAGAAACATGTGCTGAAGAAAAGTCAGTCAATAGAATAAACCCAAAGTTAAAAATATGGCAAAAATCATATGTGATTTGTGCTATTTTCAAGTTCTTGTCTGTTAATACTTTATTTGTTTTATTGTTTTATCATGTTTTATTTTACATCTATATGTAAAAATATGTATCTGTATAGATGCTCTATATATAGCTCTATATATCGCCATATATAGAGCTATATATATATATATACACACACCAAATATATATATGGGATATATATATACATATTTATTTATCTGGTATATATGCATCTGAATATATATAGAGCATCATATATATATATATAAAACCTTGAATAAAATGAGGACAGAAATGGAAAACATAAAAAAGACCCAAATGGAAATACTAATGACAAAAATGAAACAATTTTTTAAATGAAAAATTTGCTGCATGGGATAAACAGCATACTTAGACACCATGGAAGGCAGTATGATGGCACATAAAGACATAGTGATAAAAGTATCCAAAATGCAGCACAGAGAAATAAAGACTGAAAAAGATTCATCTCTCTTGACCCGTGAGAAAATATCAAGTGTCTTAATGTATGTACAATTGCAATTCCAGAAGAAGGAAAGAAACAGAATAAATATTTTAAAAAGAAATGGCCAAAATTTTCCCAAATTTTGATTTAAAAAACTGTAAATTCACAGATAGAAAAGGCAAAATAAAGTCCAAGTAAAATAAGCATAAATAAAACCTTGCCAAGTTTCATTAGAATCAAGCTGCTGAAAAACTGTTAAAAAGGGAGTCTTAAAAATAGCAAGAGAACAAAGACACAGCATCCAGAGAAACAAAGAGAAAAATCACATCAGATTGCTTGTCAGAAATTATGCAAGTTCAAAGACAATAGGTTTAGCTCTCTAAAATGCTGACCAAAGAAGGTGTCAACTTATGTTTCCATATCCAGTAAAAATGCCTTCCAAAAATGAATGCAATTAAAATTGACAAATTTACTGAATAATTTACATGGAAATTCAAAGGATCTAGAATCTCTAAACAATTTTTAAAATAAAAACCTGGAGGATTTACACCATCTGATTTCAAGGTTTATAAAGCTATAGTAATCAAGGCAGTACAATAGTAACAAAGAATAGACATTTAGATTAATGGAACAGCAATGATAGTCCAGAAATAGGACAACAATTACACACAGTCAATTGATTTTCAAGAATGGTGTAAAAATTAGATGGAGAAAGGATAGTCTTTTGAGTAAATTATGCTGAAATAACTGGATATCTGTATGGGGAAAATGAATCTAGGTCCTTTCATTAAACCATACACACAAAAAAATTCAAAATAGATTATAGACCTCAACATAGAAACTAAAACTATAAAACTTTTTAGGAGAAACCGTAGGAGAAAATATTTATGACCTTGGGCTAGGCAAAGATTTTTGGATAAGACATAATCATAAACCACAAATAAAAAAATTTATGAATTGGACTTCCAAGTTAAAACTTTTACTTGCAAAAAAATACTGTCAAGAAAATGAAAAAGAAAGCTACAGAATGGGAAAAAATATTTGCAAAACATCTCTCTGACAAAGAATATATATATATGTACATGTACATATGTATATATAAATATATGTAGCATAAAGAACTCTTATAACTCATTAAGAAAACCAAGAACCCAGTTAAGAAATAAGCAAAAGATTTGGACATTTCATAAAACAAGGTATATAAATGGCTAACAAGCTCATAAAAAATACTCAACATCATTTGTCATTAGGAAAATACAAAATACTGCTGTACACACATTAAAATGTCCTAAATTGAAAGGCTGACGATTCAAAGTGTTGACAAAGATGTAGAGAAACTGGAACCCTCATATATTGCCAGTAGGAATGCAAAATGTTACATCTACTTTGTATAACAGTTTGGCAGTTTCTTAAAAAATTAAATCTACACTTACCATAGGATTCATTGCATCTGAAAAAAAAGATAGTACTATATTGTGTTTTTAAACATATGTAGATGTAAATTGTAAGAAAATTGTAACACAAGGAATGAGAGAAAATGAAATTATATTTTTGAATTTATATATTATATATAAATTAAAATAATTCTAATTAAAAGCAGATTGTGATAATTTAAACATGTACACATATTATAAATCCTAAAGCAATCACTTAAAAAAGAAAAACATTGTCGACCTAATAAAGAATAGTGCAGATAATATGGAATTATGAAAAAATTTTAGTCTGAGAAAAGGCAGGAAAAGCGGAAAAAGAAAACTAGAACAACAAAGCAAGTGGGAAAAATAGAAAACAGTGAGACAGTAAACTAACCTAACCATACTAACGATTCATTAGCTCAGTGTGGTCTAAAAACTCCAGATCATAGAAAGAGATTAATATTTTCAGATTGAATATAAAAACAAAACCCAATTATATGTTATTTAGTAATTTGTGCAATTTAAATATGAAGACAAAACTTTTACTTGCAAAAAAATACTGTTAAAATGAAAAAGAAAGCTACAGAATGGCAAAAAATATTTGCAGAACATCTCTCTGACAAAGAATATATATATATATGTACATGTACATATGTATATATAAATATATGTAGCATAAAGAACTCTTATAACTCATTAAGAAAACCAAGAACCCAGTTAAGATTTTTGGATAAGATATAATCATAAACCACAAATTAAAAAATTTATGAATTGGACTTCAAACCTATAAATGGAAACCTATTTATGGTTTCCTATAGGTTAAACCTATAAATGGAAAATATTCTCTTGTAAACAAGAACCATTGCTGGAATGCTCATATTAGTGTCAAACCAAACGGATTTTAAGGTAAAGGAGTATTTCTAGAGACCAAAAGAAAACTTCATAAAGGTAAAAGGATCGATGGATGAAGAAAAACTCTCCTAAATGTGTGTATGTTCACCTAGTAACAGAGCTTCAAGATTCGGTTTCAATAAACAAATGTGGACAAAAGAAAAATGGACAAATTCACAATTATAGTTGGAGATTTCAGCATTTCTCTTCTAGTAACTGATAGAACCAGTAGAAAAAAAATCAAGAGGACTATAGAAGACTTAAACACCACTATCTTCTAATCCAAGCCTAACTCGCAGTTATTGAACACTTCACCTAACAACAGCAGAACACACATTCATCTCACACATGTATTCAGTATTTACCAAGATAGACCATATGCTAGGCCATAAAACAAATAACCAATTTAAAAGGATCGAGATTATACAGCATATATTCTCTAATCATACTAAATTAAATAAATGAATAGGAGAAAGATATTTGAAAATTCCAAAGACTTGGAAAATAAATAACATACTTCTATATAATCAGCAGATCAAAGAAGAAATCAAAAAGGAAATTACAAAGTGTTTTGAACTGAATGAAAATAAAAGTGCATATAAAAATGCATTAGATTCAGCTAACTCAGTGCTCTCAGGAAGAATTATAGTTCAACTTCTTATATTAGGAAAGATCAGTGACCTATCCTTACAATTAAAATGGAAAAAGAAGACTAAAGAAGAAAAATAAAATATAACAAAGCATATTAAAAGAAGGGAATAATAAAAATAACTAAAGAAAACAATAAATTGGAAGGCATAAAGTGAATGAAAATAAAAGCTGTTTCTTTTTTTAAAAAAATCCATTAAATTGATCAATCACTAGCTAGACTGATCAAGGACAAAATACACATAAATTATCAATATCAGGAATAAAAAAAGGGATCACCAGAAATCCTACCAACATTAAAAGGATAACAAAAGAATATTATTTGCCAATAAATTTGATAATTTGGATAAAATGGCCAATTTCTTGAAGGACAGAAATTAACAAAATTGACTCAAAGAGAAATAGCTCCAATAAGCTCATATCTATTAAAAAATTGAATTTGTAATTAAAATGTTCCCACAAATATAACCACAGACAGATTCAGCAAAGGACTTTATCAAATAATTAGGGAAAAAATAATACCAATTTTACATGAGACCTTTCAGAAAATAGGGGAAGGAGGACTTTTCAACTCATGTTATTAGACCAGTATTATCTTGGTATCAAAACCAGACAAAGATATTGCAGGAAAAGAAAATTATAAAGCAACATGTCTCATGAACATGGATGCAAAAATTGTTAATAAAATACTAACAAATTGAATTTAGCAATATACAAAAATGATAATGCTCTATGACCAAGTAGTGTTCATTCCAGGGAGCAGGGCTGATTTAACATTTCAAAATCAATTCACGTAATTCTAACCATATTAACAGAATAAAAGTAAATCCATATAATCTTCTCAAGAAATAGATGTAAAGTATTTAACAATATTCTACATCTCATGACAAAAAATAAAATAAAATAAAAATCCTCTCAGAAAAGCCAGGCATGCTAGTGCACTCCTATAATCCTAACTACTCTGGAGGCTGAGGCAGGAAGATCTCTTAACAGAAAGTCAGAAAAGAAACAATGGATTTAAACTATACCCTGGAACAAATGGACTTAACAGATATTTATAGAGCATTCTACTCAACAACCACAGATTATGCATTCTATTCTCAGCGCATGAAACTTTCTCCAAGATAGACTATATAATAGGCCACAAAACAAGTCTCAATAAATTTAAGACAATTGAAATTATATGAAGCACTCTCTCAGGACACAGTGGAATAAAACTGGAAATCGACTCCAAAGGGAACCTTCAAACCCATGCAAATACATGGAAATTAAATAACCTGCTTCTGAATGATCTTTGGGTCAACAGCAAAATCAAAATGGAAATTAAAAAATTCTTCAAAGTGAATGGTAATAGTGACACAGCCTATCAAAACCTCTGGGATACAGCAAAGGTAGTGCTAAGAGGAAAGTTCATAGCCTTAAATGCCTATATCAAAAAGTCTAAAAGAGCACAAATAGACAATCTAAGGTCACACCTCAAGGAACTAGAGAAACAAGAACAAATCAAACCCAAACACATAAAAAGGAAGGAAATAATCAAGATCAGAGCAGAACTAAATGAAATTGAAACAAACAAACAAAAAAAACCCCACAAGATATAAATGAAACAAAAAACTGATTCTTTGAAAAGAGAAATAAAATTGATAGACCATTAGCAGAATTGATGAAGAAAAGAAGAGAGAAGATCCAAATAAGCACAATTAAAAATGAAATGGGAGATATTACAACTGACACCACAGAAATACAAAAGCTTATTCAAGGTTACTATGAACACCTTTATGTACATGAACCAGAAAACCTAGAGGAGATGCATAAATTCCTGGAAAGATAAAACACTCCAAGCTTAAATCAGAAAGAATTAGAAACCGTGAACGGACCACTAACAAGCAGTGAGACTGAAATGGCAATAAAAAAAATTACCACAAAAAAGTCCAGGACCAGATGTATTCAGATTGTTGGATGACATTGGTTAGTGATAACAACCAGGAAGCTGAAGGGAGGAAGATTTGATTATAAAAGGGAAACATGAAGGATCCTTGAGGTGATGAAAATGTTTAATATCTTCACTGAGGTGATGAATTCATGAATCTACATATGAGACAAAATTGTACAGGAGTCCCCCCTTATCTCCAGAGCATCTGCATTCCAAGATGCCCAGTGGGTGCCCAAAACTGTGGATAGCACCGAACTCTATATATACTATGCATTTGCCTTGATATGTTTTGGCTGTGTCCCCACCCAAATCTCATCTTGAACTGTAGCTTCCATAATCCCCATATGTTGTGGGAGGGACACAATGGGAGATAATTGGATCATGGTGGCGGGGCTTTCCTCGTGCTGTTCTCCTGATAGTGAATAAGCCTCACAAGATCTGATGGTTTTAAAAAGGGCAGCTCTCCTGCACATGCTCTCTTGCCTGCTGCCATGTTAGACATGTCCTTGTTCCTCCTTCACTTTCTGCTATGATCATAAGGCCTCCCCAGCCATGTGGAACTGTGAGTCCATTAAACCTCTTTTTCTTTATAAATTACCCAGTCTCAGGTTATTTCTTTATAGCAACAGAAAAATGGAGTAATACATGCCTATACACACATACCTATAATAAAGATGAATGTGTAAATTAGGCACAGTAAGAGATTAACTATAATAGCTAATATTAAAATAGGACAATTTTAACAATATACCAGCATCACTGCTCTTGTACTTTGAGGCCATTATTAAGGAAATTAATGGTTACTTGAACAATAGCACTGTGATCCTGTGACAGTAGATCTGGTAACCAAGAAGACTCAGTGACCATAGGTGGGTAGCATGTACAGCACGGATACACAGGATGATTCATGTCTTGTGCAGGACAGAGAAGGGTGGTGCGAGATTTCATCATGCTACTCAGAACAGTGTGCAATTTAAAAGTTGTGTCTTGTTCATTTCTGGAATTTTCCATTTAATATTTTTGGACTACAGTTGACTATGGATAACTGAAACCGCAAAAAGCAAAACTCCAGATAAGGAGGGACTACTATATAGAACTAAATCCACAAACACATGCTCAAAGTTGTATAAATAAAACTGGGAAATCGAATAGGATGGGTATATTGTATCATTGTCAATATCCTGGTTGTAATACTGTATAAAAGCTTTGCAAAATATTCTCATTGGGGGAAATGGGTAAAGGGTACACTAATCCTCTATTATTTCTTACAACTGCATGTGAATATATAATTATCTCAATAATTATTTCAATTAAAAGAGTGTCAGTGGGTTGTTCTTGCTAGGCAGATGAAGAATGAAATCCTTGCTACACTGTAGAGGGATGGCTTGCCACCTGTTTACTTTCCAGTCCCATCTTACACCAACTCTCTTTGCATTCCATCCACAATGGACTTTTAAACTTTTCCTTCAATGCATTATATTCCCTCACATCATAAGACCTTTGTACATATCTCACCTAAGGTGAATCCAGGTCTTGTGGACCTAAAACTTACTCAGTTTTGGAGGCAGTTTTAAGTAACAACAACAACAACACAAAAAATATGAATACAAAATTAATTGCAGAACTTTGGCAGGAGCCTGAGAAATTGAGGGGCACCGAAAACTTGGTTCTGATAGGTTTACAGAATATCCATCTGTAACTATACCCTTTACTTGTATCCTCACAGTATCCTCACAGTGCTGTGTCCCTTACCTCTTAGCATTCATTACAATTTTTAATGATACATTTATTTTTGTGATAGTTGACTAATGTCTCTCTTCCCCACTGCAGTCCAGGCTTCATGCGGGTAGGGGTTGGGTTTGTTTTGTAAACAATTTTATACCAGAAGCCTAGCACAAAGCCTGACACTTTTTAGTGGGGTGGGAGGTGGTTGAAGAAACAGGCCAACTCTCAGCAACTAGGAGGGTTACAGAAGCAGAAGGAGCAGAAGCCATGCCTGGCAAAACCAAGGAGAGAAAGACCCAGTTAAAAGACATCTATAGTCCAGGTTCAGCTCTTTAATTCCTCCTTACCATGTGGGGGTAGAGAACAGGAGGGTTAAATGTCATCAAGGCAAATCATTAAGTTTAGCAGTAAGTGGAAGCTAGGTAAGATAAGGAGATATTCTAACAATGAATTTCACCGAATTAGAACTTATATGAACCAAACAGGAGTTTGCCACAAATAGGTCGGTATGTAAATAAGCTATTTGTAAATAAATCACAACTTCTTGCTCTGTTTTCCATTTTTAGCTTCTAGAAATCATATCAATAAACAACTACGGTTATATTTTTCTCATTGCTGTAGTGATGACTTCATGTTTGTGCTTTTCCCTTCTCCACTGGGCTTAAAGTATCATAACTAGATAGAATAGAAATAATTTTAGAAATAATCACAAAATGAAAGAGTATGTATGGATCTGTGTTTCACAGTTTATATATTTGTTCTTTTTCTCTACCATGTTATATTCAGAATTATGAAAAATATGGATTTTGTTTTCTGTATTCCAAAACCCTAATGAATGGCTTACAGTGTTGGGGAATTGCTGTCTATAACACCAGAAAACTAAAAAAGTTTTTTTTTAGTTAACACCAGCAAACTAATGTTTGTCAGTGAACCTGCTCCTTCAGTGATTCCTGGGGACAGAAGAGTCTGAGGCAGGTGAACAAGGAGTACTCATAAAGATCCATAAGTACTTTGTGAACCCATTAGTCCAAGCTGCTCACCCATAGCTCTAATGCAGCCATTGATGGTGGATTTGAGGAGATTGCAACTTTTCCTCAATCTAAGAAAGAAGTTTTAAACAGGCCTGCAGAATGTTGGCTAATTGTAGACAAAACATCTTCGAATGAGATCTTGGGGAGTCTTACACTTTGCATTTTGTTTCTGAGTAAAAGTCAGACTGCAAGAGTCATTCTCATCTGAAAGGCATCTTGTTTCCTGGGCAATCTGAATTTGTTGTGGTCTGGGTTCAGGTAAGTCTTCATGGAATCATGAACTTCAAAGATGGGAGAGGCCTTCAAGAAGTGAGCAAGGTAAGGTGAGGGGTCTGGTCTCCTTCAGGATCCCACCTTCCCTTCCAAAAAGCCAGAGGAGAAAAAGTAACTGATTAAAGCACACCAGTAAGGAGTGCCTTTTGTCCCCATTCCCCCTCACTTTTAGAAATATCAAAATACTCTTTCAGATTCCAATGTCATAATACTTTGTATAAATAAAAATATACATAAGCCAACTGACTGAAAAATGTAAGTATTGTTAAATGCCTTTTAGAGAGAAGAGGAAAAGGTCAGTAAATTGGTAGTATCTTTTTTAGCTACTTTCCCAGTATTTAGTCTTTCCCATCCAGATAGAATGTATAGTAATGTATTGAATCAAGGTAAGTAATTGATTTTTTGAGCTTGATGATAGCTTGATAGTTTAGAGAGTTTGACCCATATGGTCATTGGTGTATAAGTGATGTGTTTTATGAACCTTACTGGTATGCAATAAAACCTCATAAACATCTAAGAAGTACTCAAATTACCTTAGATTAGATAGTGAACTTTTAATTAGAATTTCCCCACATTTGCTTTTAGACTTCCTGGTTGATTTCTTGGAAACCTTGCAGCTTTTGAGCAACAGTTTTCTCAAGGATCTGAGGCCTATCGTTATGTCATTTAAGAACCCAGTTAGTGTTTTGTCCTTATTCTGGACATTTCCATGATAACTAGTGTATGCATGCACACACACACACAAACACACACAGGCCCATATGTAATATATTCCATTTCTTAGAAACTGTTTTTTTCTTATTCATAAGCCAAGACTAAGTACTATCAAAGATCAGACGGTTTTTTGAAAAGCTATTTAGGAACAACTTGAATTTAAAGACAAATAATTATTCATTAATCCTTCAGAAAATTCTCAAGCTACAATTCATCCTTAAGTTTTAAAAAGGTGAAATTTATTTTTTTATTTATTTATTTATTTTTGAGACTGAGTCTCACGCTGTTGCCCAGGCTGGAGTGCAGTGGCACGATCTCGGCTCACTGCAAGCTCCGCCTCCCGGGTTCCCGCCATTCTCCTGCCTCAGCCTCCTGAGTAGCTGGGACTACAGGCGCCCGCCACCGCGCCCGGCTAATTTTTTTGTATTTTTAGTAGAGACGGGGTTTCACTGTGGTCTCGATCTCCTGACCTTGTGATCCGCCCGCCTCGGCCTCCCAAAGTGCTGGGATTACAGGCTTGAGCCACCGCGCCCGGCCAAAAAGGTGAAATTTAATATCAGGAATTCTTATCTTTACATTTTCTTTTCTATTCTATTTAGAAAAAATTGAGTAGAATTAATCTGGTACCATTTTGATTATCATAAGATTTTTAGTTTAATAGATCACTTGTCTTCCTATTTGTTTACATTACATTTCTGAGATCTTTCACAACATATCCATGTTGTGATTTTTCAGTTTCTCATGGAATGTGCTGTCTTATTTCTAGATATTTCATCATATTTAAGTGCCTTATTCCTTCCTGTTCAAATAATAACTTTCTTTTTGTTAATATTCCACAGAAAAAGTAAGCAGGTTCTTTTAGGTCGAAATGTTTAAATGTGTCCTCAAAACATTAATTAATTCTGTCACATTTTTACTGGCAGAATACTTTTTAAAAAGGCTTCCAGCAAAACTACTTGTTGCGAAGTCCATTAAGAAATATTCCCATTCTAAATTACTCACTGTTTAACTACAGGAATTAAAAAACAAAACTTAACAGGAAAGCAAGATAAAAACTATCTCTGAAACACATCAGGTCCTAATATTTATTAATAAGTATCAGTTCATGTCTAACTTAGACTTTTAAATTACAAAAAGGATATTTGTTTGAGAGTTTTTATATGTTATAATTGGAAGATGTAGAATAATTTTAGAATAGATTGTACAATATTTAGAATAGGTTTGGTTTCCTACTTGAGGAAATTCTGTAGTTGAAAAAATGAAATAGGAATTGTCTGCCTTCCCACTTCACCAGCTGGGTCTCAGAAGCAGTGCTTTGTCCTCTTCAAGCTTTCTGTAGCTAGGCCAACCCTGAGGGTGGATAGTGAGGGATGGATAGAAGAGAATGTACAAACTTCTCTTCTTATTGTAGTCATCTATCACCCATCAGCCACAGATTCACCAAGTTTATGTTTCTTCCCTCCTGCAGTACCTTGAATTGCAGCTGTAAGAGAAAGTACCACTAATAGTCACATATTGATGCCTACAGGTCATATTGGAGTGTTTTTACTTTTTAAAATTCATTTTGCTTTATTTATTTTTATTTTTTGGTTGCTGATATGGTTTGGCTATGTCCTCACCCAAGTCTCACCTTAAATTGTGGCTCCCATAGTTCCCACATCATGGGAGGGACGTGGTGGGAGGTAATTGAATCATGGGGGCAGGTCTTTCCCATGCTGTTCTCATGATAGTGAATAAATTTCATGAGATCTGGTGATTTTATAAAGGGGAGTTCCCTGTACATTCTTTCTTGTCTACCACCATGCAAAACATGTCTTTGCTCATCCTTTGCCTCCCATCATGATTGTGAGGTCTGCCCAGCCATGTGGAACTGTGGGTCCATTAAACTTGTTTCTTTTATAAATTGCCCAGTCCCAGGTATGTCTTTATTAGCAGCATGAGAACAGACTAATACAGTAAATTGGTGCCAGTACAGTGGGGTGCTGCTGTAAAGATACCCAAATATGTGGAAGCAACTTTGGAACTGGGTAACAGACAGAGGTTGGAACAGTTTGGAAGGCTCAGAAGAAGGCAGGAAGATATAGGAAAGTTTGGAACTTCCTAGAGACTTGTTGAATGACTTTGACCAAAATGCTGATAGTGACATGAACAATAAGGTTCGGGCTGAGGTGGTCTCAGATGAAGATTAAGGACTAGTTGGGAACTGGAGTAAAGGTCACTCTTGCTATGCAAAGAGATGGGCAGCCTTTTGCCCCTGCCCTAGAGATCTGTGGAACACTGAACTTGAGAGAGATGATTTAGGGTGTCTGGCAGAAGAAACTTCTAAGCGACAAAATGTTTAAGAAGAAGCAGAGCATAAAGTTTGGAAAATTGGCAGCTTGACAGTGCAATAGAAAAGAAAAACCCATTTTCTGGGGAGTAATTTAAGCAAGTTGCAGATATTTGCATAAGTAATAAGAAGCTGAATATTAATCACCAAGACAATGGGAAAAGTGTTTCCAGGGCATGTTAGAGACCTTCACAACAGCTCCTCTCATCACAGGCCCAGAAGCCTAGCAGGAAAAAATGGTTTTGTGGGCTGGGCCCAGGGCCCCTCTGCTGTGTGCATCCTACAGACTTAATGGACTGTGTCCCAGCCACTCCAGCTGTGGCTAAAAGGGGCCAAGATGTAGCTTGGATTATGGCTTCAGAGGGTGCAAGCCCCAAGCCTTGGCAGCTTCCACATGGTGTCGAGCCTGCAGATGCACAGAAGAATTGAGATTTGGGAACCTCCACCTAGATTTCAGAGGATGTATGAAAATGCCTGGATGTCCTGGAAGAAGTCTGCTGCAGGGCGGGGCCCTCATGGAGAACATCTGGTAGGGCAGTGTGAAAGGAAAATGTGGGGTTTGAGGCCCCACACAGAGTTCCCCCTGGGGCTCTGCCTAGTGGACCTGTGAGAAGAGGGCCACCATCTTCCATATTCAGGAATGGTAGATCCACTGACAGTTTGCACTGTGTGCCCAGAAAAGCACAGACACTCAATACCAGCCTGTGAAAGCAGCAGGGAGAGGCTGGGGGCAGTGGCTCATGCCTATAATTCCAGCACTTTGGGAGGCCAAGGGGGGCCTGATCACAAGGTCAGCAGTTCAAGACTAGCCTGGCCAACATGGTGAAAACCCATCTCTACTAAAAGTACAAAAATTAGCTGGGCATGGTGGTGCATGCATGTAAACCCAGCTACTTGGGAAACTGAGGCAGGAGAATCACTTGAACCCAGAGGTTACAGTAAGCCTAAATCACACCACTGCACTCCAGCCTGGGTGACAGAGTGAGACTCCATTAAAAAAAAGAAAGGAAGGAAGGAAGGAAGGAAGGAAGGAAGGAAGGAAGGAAGGAAGGAAGGAAGGAAGGAAAGAAAGAAAGAAAGAAAGAAAGAAAGAAAGAAAGAAAGAAAGAAAGAAAGAAAGAAAGAAAGAAAGCAAGCAAGCAAGCAGGGAGGAAACCACAAGGGTGGAGTTGTCCAAGACCATGGGAACCCACCTCTTGCATCAGCATGACCTGGATGTGAGACAGGGAGTCAAAGGAGATCATTTTGGAGCTTTAAGATTTGACTGCCCTTCTGGGTTTTGGACTTGCATGGGGCCTTTAGACCCTTCATTTTGGTCAATTCTCTCATTTAGAATGGGTATATTTACCAAATGCCTATACCCACATTGTATCTAGGAAGTAACTAACTTGCTTTTGATTTTACAGGCTCACAGGAGGAAGGGACTTGCCTTGTCTCAGATGAGACTTTGAACTATGGACTTTTGAATTAATGCTGTAATGAGTTAAGAATTTTAGGGACTGTTGGGAAGGCATGACAGATTTTGAAATGCGAGGACATGAGATTTGGGAGGGCTTAGGGGTAGAATGATATGGTTTGGCTGTGTCCCCACCCAAATCTCATCTTGAATCCCATAATTCCCATGTGCCATGGGAGAGACCTGGTGGGAAGTAATTGAATCATGGGGGCAGGTCTTTCCCATGCTCTTCTTGTGATAGTGAATAAGTCTCACGATATTTGATGGTTTTATAAAGGGGAGTTCCCTTCACATGCTCTCTTGTCTGCCACTATGAAAGATATGCTTTTGCTTGTCCTTTGCCTTCCACCATGATTGTGAGGTCTCCCAAGCCATGTGGAACTCTGAGTCAATTAAACTTCTTTCCTTTATACATTGCTCAGTCTTGGGTATGTCTTTATTAGAAGCATGAGAACAGACTAACACAGTTGCTCATTTTGAAGTAAATTTTGTATTGAAGTGAATGTTATTCTTTAATACAGAATAATACACAAATCAAAGTATACAGCTCAAGGAGTTTTCACAAAGTGGGCATGTTTATTTAACCAGTACCCAGAATTTACCAACATGGTCAAATTGGGAGATTACTACATAAAACATTCAGAGTCCTGATTTCTCCTGAAAATTGGAAAATCTCACCATCCCGAGTCCACATTTCCACTAGCCAGCAGTAAAGCAGCTGGCCCCTTAGGTAAAGCATATGCTCTCTATTTTTCCACGGTAGAACTGTGACCAATAAAAGGGACAATAAGACAACAAAAACATAAGAGAAAAGCAGGGGTCAATGAAATATTATTAAAATAACAAGCATTTGACTGAACTAAATGAAAGGACCTTAAAAGAGTTCAGATTCTAACTCACTAGCAATTATATTACTTGGAACAAGTATACATTAAAGAGAAAATTGTCTGGAGCCTGGGTGGAGGTTGCGAATTCCATCTACTTGAATCACATGATAGATATTGCTCTGCTAAAAGGTGTTAGGGTTAGATTTTGACAATGTCTATGGCTCTTCTTTGATTGTGGTGTGTGCCTTGAATTTTGTAATTATGTTTCTGTTGCTTCTTACTGCTACTTACTTCCAATATTTGGGTTGTAAGGTCACATTAGAATTTCTTAATGTTATCTTCTCCCTGAAATTTAATTAGGTACCTTCAAATTAACTCTGGCTAATAAATGGGGTACCTTTTATTAGTGACAATTTGCTAAATACTAATTCTGGTTGTAGAATTTGACTGTTGCTTTACTACTCATTAACAACTCCCCACACCTCCTCACTTCTTCCTTACTAATAGAACACTGATTTTTGTTCAAGTAATGTAACTTCCTTCACATGGTTATGTGGTTTCCTAATCCAATCATGGCAATCTCATTCTTCTTGCCAGTTCAAATTTTAGGAAGAGATGTAATGTATTTCAATGAGCCAGGAAAGAGAATCCATTGCAGGGTTCAGGGAAAAATTTTGCCATGATTAAAAAAAGATGGAAAAGATTTAAAGAGTACAATTCAAAAATGCTGATAGTAGGTAAGACTAACTTGCAGCTCCCACTCGGATGGATGGACAGAATAGGGTGCAGAGACTCACACTGTAAACTTTTACTCCAGGAACTACCACAGGAACATACCAGGAAGACTGAAAGAATTCACAGACCCTTTGAAAGAAGTGACTTGCTGCTGCAAACTCCATGAGACAGCTAAGAACTGTGAGTGCCCAAAGTGTGAGAGGTGGAAATGTCTACCTCCAAATATACATCCTCACTGGGGAGCCTGAAAATCCAGATCACAGGAGAAGGATTTAACTTTACCTAGAGCTGAAACAAATTTAGAGGGCTGAGCAAAATATAAAAGTAGAAGAAGTGGGTCAGGCATGGTGGCTCACGCCTGTAATCCCAGCACTTTGGGAGGCCAAGGCCGGTGGATCACCTGAGGCTGGGAGTTCGAGACCAGCCTGATCAACATGGAAAAAAAAAAAAAACATTTCTACTAAAAAATACAAAATTAGCCAGGCGTGGTGGCATATGCCTGTAATCCCAGCTACTCGGGAGGCTGAGGCGAGAGAATCGCTTGAACCGGGGAGGTGGAGGTTGTGGTGAGCTGAGATCACACCATTGCACTCCAGCCTGGGCAACTAGAGCAAAACTCCATCTGAAGAAGAAGAAGAAGAAGAGAAAGGAGAAGAAGGAGAAGAAGGAGAAGGAGAGGAAGAGGAAGAGGAAGAGGAAGAGGAAGAGGCCCTTTAGGTACTCAGGGTCCCCAGGGAAGCCATTTCTGACTTTGTTTCACAGGAGTCCTTGGGGAGGGCAGCTAGTGGAATTGCAGAAGGACCACAGGGAGAAAGACACTTTCAGCTCAACTTTGTAATAATTTTGATTGAGTGTGAATTTTGCTGGGCAGAATCCAGTGGTGGGTAAGGAGGTGAATGCGAAGTGCAGCTCTGAGCACAGAACCTACAGCAGGTGGGGAGGATGGAGCCTGAAAGCCCTGCTTCTTTTCTCAGCAGGGAGGCTTGTAGCCTGGGGCAAGATCTCAGCCCTGCTTGCTGAATGCCGTGATATAAACTCAGTACTCTTGGTGGGGCACAGTCGGAGTGAGACTGGCCTTGCTGGCTATGTGGGAGCTTGGCAAGGCCTGTGATTGCTGGCTTTACCCCACTTCCCTGGTGACCTGTATGACACAGCAGAATAATCACCCTAGGAACATAACCATCCCCCACAGCAGCCACAGCAAGCCCCACCCAAGGAGAGTTTGAACTGAGAAGAGCTTAACTCTACCTGCACCTGATGGTCTTTCTTTACCTACCCTGATAGCTGAAGACAGAGGACATAATCTTTTGAGAACTCTATGAACCTGCCCCCTGTCTGAGAAACCCAAATACTTATCCAGGTGACCCTAAGTCAAGCTTGTATCCCCTTTATACTACTGCAGCTGATGCTCTCTTGAAAGCACCATCTCTTGGATGGAGGCCAATCAACTAAAGCCACTTTAGCAACTCATAAAAAAATAACCTCACTTCAAGAAAGGAGAAAGCAACAGCTACTTCCACTGCCTTTAACATCCTGCTTAACCATAGGTCCTGAGTCTGGCCATGTGACAACTTCAATGCTAGCACAACAAGAATTTGAGAAAACAGGTATACTCAACTACATAAACAAAACTATGAACAAGGATTTTCACGGAGACCATTTCACTCCCCTGCTACCTCCCACTGGAGCAGGTGCTGGTATCCACAACTGAAAGACCTGAAGATGGATCATATCACAGGTCTCTTAGCAGACACTCCCCAGTACCAATCTGGAGTCCAGTAGCCCCCCTGGGTAGCTAGACCCAGAAGAGCAATAATAATCAGGGCAGTCTGGCTCTCAGGAAGCCCCTCTCTAGTGGAAGTGGGGGAGCACAACATCAAAGGATCACCTTGTGGGACAAAAGAATCTGAACAGCAGTCCTTGAGCCCCAGATCTTTCCTCTGACCTAGTCTACAAAATTAGAAGAAACCAAAAAAACAATTCTGGTAATATGACAAAGCAAGGTTCTTCACACCTCCCAAAAACCATACCAGCTCACCAGCAATGGATCCAAACCAAGCAGAAATCTCTGAAACACCAGAAAAGTAATTCAGAAGATTGATTATTAAGCTACTCAAGGGGGCGCCAGAGATAGGTGAAAACCAACTTAAAGAAATTTTAAGCATTGGAGAGGGGAGAAAAAAGAAAAAGAAATAAAAATAAATAATAATAATAATAATAAAATAAATTAAAAAAGGATATGGATGAAAAAAATCTCCAGAGTAACTGATAGCATAAATTTTTCAACAAATCACAACTTCTGGAAATGAAAGACATGCTAAGAGAAATGAAAAATACACTGGAAAGTTACAATAGAATTTTAAAAGTAGAAGAAAGAACTTCATAGCTCAAAGACAGGGTTTTCAAATTAACCTAATTTGACAAAGACAAAGAAAAGAAGAATTTTTTAAAAAAGGAACAAAGACTCCAAAAAGTTTGGGATTATGTTAAATGACAAACCTAAGAATAATTGGTGTTCCTGAGGAAGAAGAGCAATCTAAAAGTTTGAAAAACGTATTTAAGGGAAAAATCAAGCAGATTCCCTGGCCTTGCTAGAGATCTAGACATCCAAATACAAGAAGCTCAAAGAATACCTGGGAAATCCATCACAAAAATATCATCACCTAGGCACATAGTCACTAGACTATCTAAAGACAAAAGGAAGAAGTTTAAGAGCTATGAGGCAAGTGCATTAGGTAACCTATAAAGAAAAACCTATTAGATTAATAGCAGATTTATCAGCAGAAAACCTACAAACTAGAAGGGATTGGGGTCTTATCTTTAGCCTCCTTAAACAAAACAGTTATCAGCCAAGAATTTTGTATTTGGTGAAACTAAGCTTCATAAATGAAGGGAAGATAAAGTATTTTTGAGACAAATAAATACTGAGAGAATTTGCCACTATCAAGCCAGCACTACAAGAATTGCAAAAATGAGCTCTAAATCTTTAAATAAATCCTAGAAACACATCAAAATAGAACCTCTTTAAAGCATAAATCTCACATGACCTATAAAACAAAAATACAGAAAAAATTATACGGGCAACAAATAGCATGATGAATGGAATAGTACCTCATAACTCAATACTAATGTTGACTGCAAATTCCTAAATGTTCCACTAAAAAGATACAGAATTGCAGAACGGATAAGAATTCACCAACCAACTATCTGCTGCCTTCAAGAGACCCACCTAACACATAAGGACTCACATAAACTTAAGGTAAAGGGGTGGAAAAAGGCATTCCATGCAAATGGACACCGAAAGGAGCAGGAGTAGCTATTCTTAAATCAGACAAAATAAACTTTAAAGCAACAGCAACTAAAAAAGGCAAAGAAGGACACAATATAATGATAAAAGGCCTTATCAAACAGGAAAATATCACAATCCTAAATATATATGCACCTAACACTGGAGCTCCCAGATTTAGAAAACAAATACTACTAGACCTAAGAAATGAGATAGTCAGGAACACAATAATAGTAGGGGGCTTCAAAACTGCACTGACAACACCAGACAGGTCATTAAGACAGAAAGTCAACAAGGAAACAATGGACTTGGACTATTCCCTAGAACAAATAGACTTAACAGATGTTTACGAAACATTCTACCAAACAACTGCAAAATATGCATTCTATTCATCAATACATGGAACATTCTACAAGATAGGCCATACAATAGGTCACAAAACAAGTCTCAGTAAATTTAAGAAAATAGAAATTGTATAAAGTACTGTCTCAAATCACAGTGGAATAAAATTGGAAATCAACTTCAAAAGGAATCCTCAAAACCACACAAATACAAGGAAATTAAATAACCTGCTCCTGATTGATCATTGGGTAAATAAGATGGAAATTAAAAAGTTATTTGAACTGAATGATAATAGTGACACACCTATCAAAACTTTTGGGATACAGCAAGAGCAGTGCCAATATTAAAGTTCAAACATTAAACACCTCCATCAAAAAGTCTGAAAGAGCACAAATCTAAGGTCACACTCCAACAAACCAGAGAAACAAAAACAGTCCAAACCCAAACTCAGCAGAAAAAAAAGAAATAACAAAGATCAGAACAGAACTAAATGAAATTGGAACAAAAAAATACAAAGATAAATGAAACAAAAACTGGTTTTCTGAAAAGATAAACAAAACTGACAGACCATTAGCAAGATTAAGAAAAGAAGGCAAAATATCCAAATAAACTCAATTAGAAATGAAACAAAAAATATTACAACGAATACCACAGAAATACACTTCAAGGTGACTGAAGTAGAAACCCTGAACAGACCAATTACAATTGGTGAGATTGAAACGGTAATAAAAACAACTGCCAAAAAAAAAAAAAAAAGGCCATGACCAGACATATTCAGAGCTGAATTCCATCAGACATTCAAAGAAGAATTGGAACAATCCTATTGACACTATTCCATAAGATAAAGAAAGAGGGATACTCTCTAAATCATTCAATGAAGCCAGTATCACGGTAATACCAAAATCAGGAAAGAATATAACAAAAAAATAAAACTATAGACCAATATCCCTGACGAGCACAGATGCAAAAATCCTAAACAAAATACTGGTTAATGGAATCCAACAGCATTTCAAAAAGATAGTCTATCATGATCAAGTGGGTTTCATACCAGGGTTACAGGAATGGTTTAACATACACATGTCTATGAATATGATACACCACATAAGTAGAATTAAAAACAAAAATCACGTGATCATCTTAATAGATGCAGAAAAAGCATTCAACAAAATCCAGCATCCTTTATGATTAAAACCCTCAGCAAAATCAGCATAGAAGAGACATACTTTAATGTAATAAAAGCTATCTCTGACAAACACACAGTCAACATTATACTGAACAGGGAAAAGTTGAAAGTATCCCCCCTGAGAACTGGAACATGACAAGGATGCCCACTTTCACCACTTCTATTCAACATAGTACTGGAAGTCCTAGCCAGAGCAATCAGACAAGAGAAAGAAATAAAGGGCGTCCAAATTGGTAAAGAGGAAGTCAAAATGCCGCTGTTTGCTGATAATATGATTGCACACCTAGAAAATGCTTGACTCATCCAAAAAGCTCCTAGATCTAATAAATGAATTCAGTAAAGTTTCAGGATAGCAGATCAATGTAAATAAATCAGTAGCACTGCTATACACCAACAGTGACCAAGCTGACAACCAAATCAAGAACTCAACCCCTTTACAATAGCTGCAACAAACAAACAAACAGCAACAAAAATAAACTCTTAGGAATATACCTAACCAAGGAGGTGAAAGACCTCTACAAGGAAAACTACAGAACACTGTGAAAAGAAATCATAGATGACGCACACAAATGGAAACACATCCCGTGCTCATGGGTGGGTATAATCAATATTGTAAAAATGACCTTACTGCCAAAAGCAATCTATAAATGCAACACAATTTCCATCAAAATAACATCATCATTCCTCACAGAACTGGAATAAACAATTCTAAATTTCATATGGAACCAAAAATAGTCTGCATAGCCAAAGCAAAACTAAGCAAAAATAAAGTATCAGGAGGCATCAAATTACCTGACTTCAGGTATATACTACAAGGCTATATTCACCAAAACAGCATGGTACTGTTATGAAAATAGGCACATAGACCAATGGAACAGAATAGAGAACCCAGAAATAAAGCCAAATACTTATAGCCAACTGATCTTTGACAAAGCAAACAAAAACATAAAGTGGGGAAAGGACTCTCTATTCAACAAATGGTGCTGGGGTGATTGGCAAGCCACATGTAGAAGAACGAAACTGGATCCTCATCTCTCACCCTATACAAGAATCAACTCAAGATGGATCAGAGACTTAAATCTAAGACCTGAAATGATAAATATTCTAGAAGATAACATTGGAAAATCCCTTCCAGACATTGACTTAGGCAATGACTTCATGACCAAGGACCCAAAAGCAAATTCAACAAAAACAAAGATAAGTAGATGAGACTTAACTAAAAAGCTTCTGAACAGTGAAAGAAGTAATCAGCAGAGTAAACAGACAACCCACAGAGTGGGAGAAAATCTTCACAAAGTATGCATATGACAAAGGACTAACATCCAGAATCTACAAGGAACTCAAATAAATCAGTAAGAAAAAAAACAAATAATCCCATCAAAAAGTGAGCTAAGGACATAAATAGACAATTCTCAAAATAAGATATACAAATGGCCAAGAAACATATGAGAAAAACCTTCAACATCACTAATTATCAGGGAAATGCAAATCAAACCACAATGCAATACCACCTTACTCCTGCAAGAATGGCCATAATTTTAAAAAATCAAAAAATAATAGATGTTGGCTTGGATGTGGTGAAAAGGGAACACTTTTACACTGCTGGTGGGAATGCAACTAGTACAACCACTATGGAAAACAGTATGGAGATTCCTTAAAGAACTAAAAGTAGATCTAGCATTGGATACAGCAATCCCACTACTGAGTACCCAGAGGAAAATAAGTCATTATATGAAAAAGATGCTTGGACATACATGCTTATAACAGCACAATTTGGAATTGCAAAAATATGGAACCAGCTGAAATACCTATCAATCGATGAGTGGATAAAGATATCTATCTATCTACCTACAGACACACACTATGGAATATTACTCGGCCATAAAAAGGAATGAAATAATGGCATTTGCAGCAACCTGAATGGAGTGGAGATCACTATTCTAAGTGAAGTAACTCAGGAATGGAAAACTAAACATCATATGTTCTCACAAGTGGGAGCTATGCTATGAGGACACAAAGATGTAAGAATGATACAATAGATTTTGGGGACTCAAAGGGAAGGGTGGGAGGGGGTGAGGGATAAAAGACTACACATTGGGTACAGTGTACACTGCTCAGGTGATGGGTGCACAAAAATCTCAGAAATCACCACTAAAGAACTTATCCATGTAACCAAACACCACCTGTTTCCCTAAAACCTATTGAAATAAATAAAAAGATTGAAAAAGAGAATATTTTGTCTGGATATTACCTTGTATAATTATGATATAAGGTAGTTAGCCTAAGGAAAAGCCTAAAGAATGCAATATGGAAAAATGAAAAGACTCTTAGTCTTTGATAATGTTGTTAAAGCATTGAACTTAGTTTGGAGTCACTTAATCTCAACTAGTTAAGCCAGAATTTTATGTTTCTTGTGGCTGAAATCTTTCTAACTGCGTCACCTTGTGGAAATACTTCATTAGTGATTCACTTACAGTTAAAGGATTTGTCAGGGCTGAGTGCCATGGCTCACACGTGTAATCCCAGCACTTTGGGAGGCCAAGGCAGGAAGATCGGTTGAGCCTGGGAGTTCAACATTAGCCTGGGCAACATGACAAAACTCCATCTCTATAAAAATAAAAAAATTAGCCAGACCTGGTGTTCCACATCTATAGTCCTGCCTACTTGGGAGGCTGAGGTGGGAGGATCAGTTAAGCCTGAGAGGTCGAGGCTGCGGTGAGCTGTGATTGTGCTACTACACTGTAGCCTGGGTGACAAAGTAAGACCCTGTCTCAAAATTAATTAATTAATTAATTAATTAAATATAAAATATAAGCATTCGTGTACATGCACATTAATGAAGTTCCCTTAATTCCTACAATCTTTTTTATACACACGTATATGCATATTATACACTATGTCTGAGAGAATGAGCTAAGGGAGATATGTAGATAGATAGATAGATATGCATATATCTTATATGTTTGGCCTGTGAGCTATGAAAGGTTATTACATTTTTAAATGATTAAATAAATAAAAGTAATTTTGTGACATGTTAAAATTATATGAAATTCAAATTTCAGTGACAATAAATAGTTTTACTGAGATGGAGCCATGCCCAGTTATTTACGTATTGTCTGTGGCCACTTTCCAGTTTCCAAGGCCTAGGTGCAACAGAGACATACTACCACAAAGGGTGAAATATTTACTATCTGGCCTTTTACAAGAAAAGTTTGCTGATCCTTGGCCTAAACCAATGCTTCTCAGTGTTTATTGTGCATGTGAATTACTTGGGGATCCTGTGAAAAGGCAGACTCTGATTCTGTGAATGGGGCCTGAGTGTCTGCATTTCTACTGAGCTCCCAGCTGATGCAGATGCTGCTGGTCTGAAGACTGCACTTTACGTAGCATGGGCTTAGAGTAGTGTCAGCAAACTTTTCCTTTGAAGAGCCAAGTAATAAGTATGTATTTTAGGATCTGTGGGCTATGTGGTCCTTTTTACTACTCAAATCTTCAGGGGAAAAGAGCTGCCACTGCACTCCAGCCTGGGTGGAAGAGCGACACCCTGTCACGAAAACAAAAGAAAAAAGATTTGTCAGACTAAGTAGGTAGGCCTTTACTTCAGGCTTGTATCCTAAGAATAAATTATCCTGGAAAGAATAGAGAAAATTGGATGATGACAGATAAGATAAAATAAACTCATTTTCATTTTTACTCAAGTAAAAAAAAAAAAAAGAAAAAATATATATGTACAGAAAGAGAGAGAGATGGCTGCAACTTAGACCAGGAGTCAGAACCTATTCTAACAAATCCATTTAGAACAAAAACTTTAAAAATACATCTTGTGTACATATATTATACACATATACACATACAATATAAGATTGTATGTACATATACATGCACACATTCTTTCAGATATATATACAGAATACATAGGAAATGTATATATGCCTACATATGTTTCCCATAAGATTATATATAAGATTATATATAAGACACATATATATACACAAAATATAAGAAACTGATATATAGGAACATATATTTATGTTTCCTGTAAGATTGCATATGGTTCCTATAAGATTATATATATTTCCTATAAGATTTTACATATATAGGAACATGTATATATATTTCCTATAAGATTGTGTATATATATAGTTTATACAAAGTGCACTTCTGAAAAATCTTGGGCACTTTCAAGTTTCTTAAATTGGCTAACCTAAATTATTAATGTTGTATTAATTCAAGAAAGTCCTTTCATCTACCCATTGTTAATGATAAGTCTTCATTTTGTGTCTCTAAGGTTAGCTTTGATAAAGTTTGAACATAAAGGTTTCTATGAGCTAAACTTCTTTTCTAATACTGATCTATTCATAAGCTCTGTATATCAAAAAGTTTGTATATCAATTGAAGAGACTTGAAGCCTGCCTGCATATTTAGAGTTAATATGGTTGGTTTGATTTTGGGGCCAAAAGAGTTCTTAATTGTGGTTAATTTCCCGTTCCTTCAGAACCAGGTATATGTATATACAGATAGGTTTGCTGACCAAAATACACGTATATGAGATTGTAGGGAAGAAGGGAAAGTTTCCTGTTTGCCCTCTGAAGGTTCACTGAAAATTCACCTCACAAAAGGCACGTTAATTGGAGAAAAAACTTACAAATTTATTAACGTGTACACGGGGAGAATCACAGAGTGATTACACAATGTCCCAATGGGGTACAAATGCTTATATACCCTCCTTCTCAGGGGAAAAGGAGGTGGGAACTGTGGATGATTTAGAGGGATAATAAATGGTTTTTAGGGGAAGTCAATGGGCTCAAAGAACATACAATGCTGGGACAAATTCTGCCGGGCCCACAGTGCAAACAAACGTATGTAACAAAAGCCTGTCCAGGTTTTTGACAGACTTCAGTCTTTTTTCTGTGGTATCAGTTCAGTTAATGAAAGGTCAAGGAAGGAACCAGAGATAATTATTTTCTTCTTTGACAGGTCCAAATTTTAAGCAGATAAGGAACTTCAGAGAACAACTTCATCCGTGCTTTGGGAGACACAGAGGATTGAGAGCCAGGAGGGGTGAGGGGGAATAGGTTAGAGAGACCTTGGGGTTTCTTCTTCAATTCATCAAGTCAAAGCAAGTCAAAGCACCATATTGTAGGGTATCTGTTTCTCAGCTCCAAAAATATATATAATATGTACATTATATATACGCATAATATATCTATCCTCCTAGCAGTCTCTATGTGTTTATTCTGCCAATGAAAAATATGTAGTACACCGTCACATCATTTGACAGAAACTTTATTACAAGTTAGAAATTATACAGGAGGAACAGAAACATATTCTAGGATAGATCAGATAAGTAATTAGTAACTGATCTAAAGTCACAGGGCTAGAAAATGTAAACTAGCCCGGGGCAGCCTTCATACCTGTAATGCCAGCACTTTGGGTGGCCCAGGCAGGAAATCGCTTGAGCCCCAGGAGTTCCAGGCCAGCCTGGAGAACACAGCAAGATCTTGTATGTACAAACAATAAAAATTTAAAAATTAGCCAGGTGTAGTGGCATGCACCTGCTGTCCTAGTTACTCCAGATTCAGAAGGCTGAATCGGGAGTATTGCTTAGCCCAGGAGTTTAAGGCTGCTGTGAACTATGATCATGCCATGGCTCTTCAGCCTGGGTGACAGACAGAGACCATGTCTCTTAAAAAAAAAAAAAAAAAAAAAAAAAAAAAAAAGAGAGAGAGAGAGAGAGAGAAAAGAAAATATAAACTAGGTGTTTAGGCTCTTGGGGAGAGTGAAAAGGGAGGCAAAGTGTTGGCCAAACAATGATGTGGCAGTAAGTGATGAGGCAGTATCCTAGACTAGAACTCTGCAAACTATGGCTTGTGGGCCAAATCCAGCCTGCTGCCTGTTTTTGTGTGGCAGGTCAGCTAAGAAATGATTGAAATCATTACATTTTTAAATGATTGAAAAAAATAAAAGACTAATAACACTTTGTGATGTGAAAATTACATGAGATTCAAATTTGAGTGACCATAAATAGTTTTATTGAGATAGAACTATACCCATCTATTTATGTATTGTCTGTGGCAATTTTCCAGCTTCCAAGGCCAAGTTGAATAGTTGCAACAGAGGCATATTTTCAGAAAGGTTAAAATATTTACTATCTGGCCCTGTATAGGAAAAGTTTGCTGACCCCTGCCCTTGACAACCTAGACTAACGCTCCTCGATGTTTACGGTGCATGTGAATTACATGGGGATCTTGTGAAAAGGCAGATTCTGATTCAGAAGCTGTGGGTGGGGCCTGAGTGTCTGTATTTCTACTGAGTTCCCAGCTGATGCAGATGCTGCTGGTCTGAGGACTGCACTTTAAGTAGCAAGGGCTTAGAGAGGGGTTAGCAAACTTTTCCTTTAAGGTGGCCAAGTAAGAAGTACATATTTTAGGATCTGTGGGCTATGTGGCCTTTTTTACCACTCAAATCTTCAGGGGAAAAGCAGCCATAGGCAACATATAAAAGAACAGGAGTGGCTGTTCCTATAAAAATTTATTTGCAGAAGCAGGTGTTGGGCTGGATTTGTCCCATGGGATGTAGTTCACCGATTGCTAGGCTAGAAAATTAGTAAGTGATTTCTATTAAGAAATAAGCATTTTCCTTCCTTCAACTTTCTTCCTGGTTCCATTAACCCCCAATAATAATTGTGATGAGTTTTAGAGAACAGTAAACTTCTCCAAAACTGCCACAGAAAATCAGTGGTGAACCTGGAATAAAACATAACCATGATTAGTGGATGACCGTCTGGAGAACACGTACACTGAGATTGTGACTATTCTAGTTTCCTTCATTGTGGGGCCTGGCGCTTGCAGACCTAAATACTAAAGGTGAGACATCTATTTAGGGCCAAAATTAAGTGTATTTGGATGTTTGGCTCAGGGAGGGCAGAGTTCTCTATTTAATGACAAAGTTTACGCCTTCACTGCATGTTCTTGAAGTTAAGGCTCAGACAAATCTCAGAAAGCAAATGTTTCATGGTCTTGGATTTCTCATGCTCTAAAAATGAAATTGTTCTACTTTATAATAATGTGTTATTTTAGGCACCAAGTAGTGTGGCATTCTGCCTTCCCAGTGTACTTTGGAATTTTTAATTATACAATGAATGCCCTTTTAACCACAATGACTAAAATTACATTTCTCTTTCCAAATTCTTCTAGAATCATTTCCCTCTGTCTAAGCTACAGTTACTGAAATAGGGAGTAGACCTTAATTCTGGCCCAGAATATAAGATTTGTTTTGTCTTTTTTTTATGCTGTCATTTCTGTGTAAATTAATGTTTGTTGATAAGGCATGAATCAGTGTAACTACATGTAATAGATTAATAGAACACTAAGAACATATATGTTATAAATTAAAATGCTTAGGAAAAATTTATCTACAGCCTCAGACACAATACCCTTAGATTGCAGATAACATACAGATATGAATAATTGTGTCATTTTTATGAATCATGTGTTGAGAAACTTAACGTCACTGCTTTGATAACAATAATTTCCACTTTACAGGCAATTAGTGTAGATTCCTGAGCAAGGAAGAATATAATGAGCTTTCTAAGTCCTAAGAATCTATCATCTCAATTTTAGATGGGGCAGGAAGTTGAAATATGACATTAAATAAATATGAACTCACACAGAATCAAGGACTCTTAGGGCCAGGATTTTTGATGGTCTAATTTAGCAATTTCATGCAGTACTTCTCTGTTTCCATGTAAGTCCATATTGAATAAGTTAAATTGTTAAAGCTATTTTCTTCTGCAACGCAAATATATGGGCATTTTTCCCCCTAAATGTAGGGATATGTATTAGTTTCTCAGGGCTGTCATTAACAAAGTACCAAAACTGGCTGGGTTAAAACAAGATAAAGTTATTGTCTCACAGTTCTGGAGGCTAGAAGTCTGAAATCAAGGTGTTCGCAGGGCTATGCTCCCTCTGGAGGCTCTAAGGAAGAATCCCTCCTTAACTTTTCTTAGCTTTTGGTGACAGCTAGCAATCCTAGCTGTCCCTGGACTTACAGAAGCAACACTCCAATCTCTGCCTCCATCTTCATATACATTTTCTCTGTGTCTCTGTTTTCACATAGCTCTCTTCTGAAAAGTACATTAGACGTATTGAATTAGGGGCCTACCCTACTCCAGTATGACCTCATCTTAACTAATAACATCTTCAACAACCCTATTTCCAAGTAAGGTCACATTCTAATGTACTGGGTATTAGGACTTCAGCATGTCTTTTTGCGGGGGGGACACAATTCAACCCATAACAGAATACAAGGATGCAAGACATTATTTTTTTTCCCATGCAGCCATTAGAGTACAGAGGAAAAAGCGAATGTGTAGATTTTTGAAGATACAGTTCATAATAATTTAATATATACAAAATCTTTTTAGAGTATTGTGGTGGCAACTATTTTTTTCTGAGTGAAATGGTAAAGGAAAAATTGTAAAGGCAGTTGCCATTTGAACAAGGTTTTGAGAGACAACTAGGAATTCATCCTAGAGAAAAAAAATTGCCAGATGTGGGGACATATTAGGAAAATAGTTTTGGGTAAAGGCATGAAAATAAGAATGAATAAAGTGTTTATTTCCTGTGATTAACACTAGCAATCTATTGAGTATTAGTATGTGTCATTTAACATTCACAACAACTCTTTTGATCCCCATTTTGCAGATGGGAAAACTGAAATTTAGAGAAGCTAAGTACTTTGTCTCTAGCTTATGCATCTAAGGTAGTCCTACTGGGTAACCAGACAGTCTGATTACACAGCTTGTGTTATTAGCACTTGAGATACAAATTACAGTTTAAAATATTTGGAAGTACATATGAGATGGCTAGAGATAAAACTGAAGAAGTAGACTGAAGATTACTTGTAAAGAAATTGGTTTATCAAATCAGGAGTCTGAACTTTGAGGATTATAAGCAACTGAACAATAACCACAGCTTTAAGGAAAGGTATCAAATGACCACACTCATGCAAAGTAAAGGGTGGATTGGGGGAGAGGGAGATTGGAGGCCCAGGGGCTAAAAAGGAGGCTACTGTCTCCAGCTACGTTAGAAATAATGAAGATAGGAACTTAGGCTATGATAGTGAGATGGAGAAGAATGACAAAATCAAAAGATACTTTTCAATTAGTATCATTCAGACATATTCATGCCAAGTCAGTATATTTTCTTGTAATTACCTGACAGGTTCTTCTTGCCTGCTGCACAGATAGAGCCAATTCACTGAGTGCTATTGCAGTAGGGAAAAGTTTAATAATTGCATGGCTAGCCAAGTAGAAGGACATGGAGTTTATTACTCAAATCAGCATCCCCCATAATTTGGAGGCAGGGGATTTTTTTAGGATAGTTTGGCAGAGAGAGCTAGGGAATGGGGAATGCTGATCGCTTGGGTTGGAGATAAAATCATAGGAGGTCAAAGCTGTCTTCTTGCATTGAGTCAGTTCCTAGGTGGGATCACAAGACCAGTTGAGCCAGTTTCTTGGCATGGGTTACTAGTCTGGGTGGTAGTAGCTGGTCCATCAGAATTCAGGGTCTGAAAAATACCTCAAAACACCAATCTTAGGTTTTACAATAGTGATATTATCTTATAGGGGTACAAGTCTGGCTACATGACTCCTTGTGGTTAGTTTTACAAAGGTGGCAGTGGAGGGTGGTTAGTTTCAGGAAGGGGCTGTGATCACCTTTGTTTTAAAGTTAAACTATAAATTAAATTCCTCACATAGTTAGCTTGGTCTATGTCCAGGAATGAAAAAGGGCATCTTGGAGGTTAGAGGTAAAATGAAGTCAATTAGGTCAGATTTCTTTCACTGTCATAATTTTGTAAAGGTGATTTCACTCTGTTGCATTGCCATTCCTCTCCTTTGACTCAAGTGCCAAAAGTAGAACTCGTCCCAACCCAAGTGATTAAAATAACAATTTCAATCCATAACCCTAACCTTAGAAAGAATCTGGTAAGTCCATGCTGGGGGTATTTAAATAATTATGTGTAGAAGACATTAAAATATGGTTTAAAGTTCTAAAGGCTAAACTAACATACTTTAAAACAAACTATACAAAATTAGTAAAGAGTATTTTGTCAAAATGCTTTGATACAATCTCATTTATCTTTACTAAAGTGTCAACCCCTTTGGGTTAAATTCACCCAAGGGTTACTGTCATTATAGCCACAGGTCTACATCTCTGCTTATTCCATAAAGCCTGGTTATTTTTTTTAAACTCTTGATTATTTCTTAATAATAGTTTTAAGTTTCTCACCAAGTTAATGCAACAATATTTTGCACCTATTTGAAAGCAAGGTATCAACCAAAGTTTCCCAGTTGCTTTTGTGTGGGACAGAGGGAGTCAGCTCTATGTCTCCTTGTGACTTTTGGCCCTCATCTAAATTAACTGGGAAGTTTAACTGAAAAGCTTCCCAAACATTTATGAATATCCAGCCAGATATTTTTGGAATTTCATGAGAAAATATCAATTACCAGAGGAAGATTTTTAACATAAGCTGTACTTCCCTTAAGTGAATTTCTTTTATCTTGAAGAATTACTTCATGCAGGTATCTGGTGTCACCACAGACCATGCATTGTAACTTGCTTATCTTTAGGGATGTTTGGCCTGTCTGTGTGTACTTGGCAGCTTTCCCTACGCACTGGCCAGGACGATGTCATACAACTGACATTAGTCAGGCAAAAGCAAACATAAACAACGTTTGTGAATCATTTTCCCACTTTTAACCTGTAATTTAAAAGCACAACATCATAAACTTGGGAAAAATGAGAGATAAGCTGACATATTTAATGCATTCTATAGCACACCAAAATATTCCACTAGGTCATAAAAAAAACCCTAAAAATTCTGTTTAATTGGTTATACATTGCATGATGGACACGGAGGTTACCTGAAAATGTTATAGGGGCCAAGGGAAAATTTTCCTTCACCTTGTAAAGGTTTGTTGAAAAATAACTAACAAAAAACAGATTAATAAGAGAAAAGTCATACAAATATATTAGTGTGCACAGGGGAGAGGCACAGAGTAATTATTCCAACACTTCAAGGGGGCACGGAGGCTCATATACCATCTTGAGGTTACTAAAAGAATGAGGGCTCAGAGCACAGCCCCAGAAAAGGTTATGGTTTTAGGAGGGCAGGGAAAGAAGACCTGGCTAGGAAAAGTGGTTTTGTTATGTAGAAGAACCTCACAGGTAGCAGCCTTCAGGGAGTATAGATGGCAAATATTTCCTTCAGACCTGTAAAAATATCAGACTCCTAGTGAATCTTTCCTAGATCTGCACAAAGGAGGACCTTGGAGAAAGCCTGGTTGCATCAGTGCAGATTTTCTCTCCAAATGCAAATCTCCCCAACAGAAGACATCTTTTCATCTGTTCGTGTATTTCTAGCTCTTCTTAATAACCATTTTTAAATATGTCAAATAAATATATTTTGGGGTGAAATATTTTGGTTTCCTTCAATTGCAAATATTTTTTCCTAGTGTTTTCCCAGGTACCTGAACAAAAGATAAAACAAATCCTAAATCGTGTGGAAATAATGTTATGTCTTCTTGTGATTGACTTTCAGCTTGGTATTTTGCATCATTGCTAGATAAAAGAATGCTTGGAATGTTAATTTGGAATGTTGAGCACTAAATTAGAATTCAGTGTTGTAAGATTTGAAACAAACATAGCAATTAAGAGGTTTTTAAATTCTTGTATTTCATCACTTCTGAGAGATCATTTCTTTAGAGTGTTCTACAAAACAGCAGCTCAAATGACAGGGAGATGGAGAAGGAAAATGGAAAAATAGGAAAAATTATCCTTCTTCTTTTAGTTCAAAGGCATATTTGAAAAAAATATTAGGGGTGAATAGTGCAAAAAATGCTGACAGTGTAAACTTACTGGTGTTGACTAAGCAGTACAAGCACATCAGTATTGTGATTTTAACTTACTGCTAAAATATGAAAAACAATAGGAGGAAAAAAACCTGACCTATTCTCAGTACCCATGTAACAGTAGGTAGGTAGGCAGACTTGAACAGGGCGCAAGAGGCTCCCCACAACCAGAAATGTCAAGTGACCATCAGGTGATGGTCAAGCAGTTGTTAAACTGTCTCTCTAAAATAATTGGTTGCAACTAGCACCAGAAAAAGCAGTCTCCCTATAGATAGAAAACAACTGAAGCGGATGACCAGCAGCTTCCTGGTAACATCTCAGGAGCTGGGCAAGTAGACTCAACCCTGCGTATTAAAAGGCAAAATGGTGGACTTTAATTGGTATATGACCTCCCTCTAGGAACATCCAACTGGTAAGGGAAAAACACCTTAAATGAGCACGTGCACAACTTCAGTAAACACACTGTGCATGCGGCCCCTCCCAAGTGCTGGCAGGCCAGTACATGTGCGGAACGCCAATGTCTAAAATCCTAAGTCAAAGGTCAAATCAGACATTCGAATCTCTCAAGTGGCCCACTTGGCCCTCTTCCATGTATACTTTATTTCCTTTTAATCCTGCTCTAAACTTTTTAGGAAACTTTCACTCATGTTCTGAAACATGCCTTGGTCTCTCCCTCTGCCTTTTGCCCTTATGTCAAATAGTTTCTTCTGAGGAGGCAAGAATTGAGGTTGCTGCAGACCCGTAGGTCTTCACCACTGCTAACATGCAGACTGTCACTGTCAATGTTGAAATGACAGTGACAGTCTGTCAATGGAGAAAATCTCTGCATCACATACTATATTAATGGACATAGTGTAACTCAGGTCTGTGGGAACATCTAACACTAACATACCTGCATCAGAAGGTAAGACAACTGTGAGGGGCCTCTTCATCTGCCTCCATAACATTCCGGGAACTTAACAGGAAACCAACCTGGAATCAAGTGGTGCAGTGGGATCTGTGATGGTTTTTTTCACAGTGAAGAACCCAAACACACCCAGAGAATGATCATATAGATACATGGTCCATATAGATATGTAGTCTACCCAGAGTTTCCTAGCAGTTTAAAAATGGATCTGGGGATAACAGTGTGAACTGAGAGACCAAAATAAATGCCCTTTTATTAACCAAGATGGACTCAAAAGTTAAGGAAACAAAATTACCTATGGGTTGAGGGTTCACAAATTGACTGCCATGGCTACTTCCTAATTTCCTAGAGCTATAAGGAAAATCATACTCTTGTTACACTCTTTAATAACAGGCGCTATCAAGCAAATTATCAGACCCCTTCTAACTTTGATTTACAACCCAGACCACTGTAACTCTGGTTGGACAGAGGACTAGCCTTATAGACACTCCTTCCTGATAAGCTACTGCAGACCGTAGGCCAGTTTCAGCCAGTTTGCAGAGACTGCATACAAGCTGTTTTTGTATCCACGTTCTGACATAAAGAACCGAATTCCCTCTCATTTTAATGCTAAAATCCCAACCCAAAGTGAACATGGGGTGGTTGTTATGTATGTTTACCCATTGCACATGCTCTTGGCTTCCCTCTTAAATATGTGTAGGCTTTCTCCCAAACCTGTTGGATATATATAATATAGGCCCTGTGAGACATTAAACTCAACCTGTCCTTCCCCTCTTTGAAGAGAGAGCACCTTCAATTCACTTTGGAATTAGAGACTGCCTCTTCCCAGTTTGCAAGCTGATACCACCAGTAAAACTTGTCTTTCTACTATTTAGCCATCCTTGTGGTCCTTTGCATAAGAGAGAGTGAGAAGGATGTAGAGTGCTCTAAGTTCTTAGACCCTGAGAAACGGATGGAAAAGGTTAGTTCTGCTTGGTCTACTTAGAGATTCATTTGATTAGGCTTTCATCTGGGCAAGGCTACTTCATACCTGGATACTCTGAGGTTATACACAATACAGGGCTTCAAACTATTCAGAATCAATGGTATGTGTATAGGGAACCCTTGCATTTCAGTCCGCCTCTGGGTAAATGCAATTCACTGCAGGAGAATTCAGCACTGGTACTTGACACTAGGTCACTGCCCTCACAGAGGATAAAAAGTGGTGGACACAGCTTGATCACACCAACTAGCTTACAGGCTGTCTTAATATGTTCTTTATCGAACGTATGCTCAAATTCATGGACATCATTGGTTCACAGAAAGCAGCAATGTTTCTAGTATCTTGCTTGTTCTAAGAGAAAGCCATTTGCCATTGGAAGGGCCAAAGTAAAAATTCTCCTTCACTCTCTGAAGTTTCACTGAAAAATCAGCTCACAAAAGGCAGATTAATTGGAGAAAAGGCATACAAATCTGTTAACATGTATGGGAGAGAATCATAGCGTGATTACCCAACATCCCAATGAGGTACAGATACTATTTTGTAGAGAAAAGGGTAATGGAGAAGTGTGGATGATTTTAGCGAGGTAGTAAATGATTTTTAGGGGAATTCAATGGACTTGAAGAGCATATAATGAACTGGGACAAAGCCTACTGGGCCCACAGAGCGGACAAAGGTTTGTGACAAAATCTGTCCAGGTTTGTTGACATTCAGTCTTTTTTCTCTGTGATAAGCTCAGTTAATAAAATCTCAAGGAAGGGGCCGGAGGTAATTATTTTTTATTTGGCAGGTCCAGACTTCAGGCAAATAAGAAACTTCAGAGAACACATTTATCCTGTGCTTTGGGAGACACAGAAGATTGAGAGATAGGAGGATTGGGGAAGAGAAGGTCAGAGAGACCTGGAGCCTCTTCTTCAGTCCAGCATGTCAGAGGACTATATTTTGGGGTATTGGTTTCTTTTTTCTTTCTTTTTCTTCAGTCAGAGTCTCATTCTGTCACCCAGGCTGGAGTGCAGTGGCGCGATCTCGGCTCACTGCAACCTCTGCCTCCTGGGTTCAAGCGATTCTCCTGTCTCAGCCTCCCGAGTAGCTGGGATTACAAGCACGCACCGCCACGCCTGGCTAATTTTTGTATTTTTAGTAGAAAGGGGGTTTCCCCATGTTGGCCAGGCTGGTCTTGGACCCCTGACCTCAGGTAATCCATCCGCCTCGGCCTCCCAAAGTGCTGGGATTACAGGCATGAGCCACCGCGCCTGGGCTTGGGATGTTGGTTTCTAAACCCCAACACCATTTATAACTTTTCAGATTTAAAGTCAATAAAGCAGAATTTTAGCAAATTGAAGAAAACTAACAGTGTCATAATGTCTACAATCTTACAATGATACTTGATTCATAGTTTTACTAAAGAGCCAATTTAGAGAAAAATTATAAATAATGGTGATGATGTGAATCAGAGAAGAGGCAAGAGTTCAGCAATCTGGAGGCCTTGCACTGCCTATCCTAGAAAACCCTGTTCTTATGTGTCACATGGAGTATAGATACCAGTGCTTAGGAGGGCTGGAGTCTCATTCTGACGCCATCAATTTGGTTCTGGGCTTAGATTATTTGTTTAAAGCAGTTATCTGAAGTGAGACAACACTTACAAATAGATAACAGGACTGCTGTTTAAAGTTTCTGAAAAACCACAGAGCAAGACAATGTCTTGAAAAGAATAAATAGTGGGGGTTTGGAATGATCTTTCTGAATCAATAACAAGTGATAGAAAAGAAAAGAATTACTGATTTTCTAGCTATTTGGAATGACACAACACTTTCTGGGATTCACATTTCATATCAGAGTTGTTTAACCAGCAAAATGCTGAAGTGATTAAATATGAAACCACGCAGTTGAAGCTGGAGAAAACTGTTTGGTCAGAAATGCTTCTGGAATGAGACTGCAGCTTTAGTTATTTTTGTTTGGTTGGTCAGTGATGAAATGTGCTATACTCAGCCTGCTAAAGTTATCCACAGAGGAAGGTTTACTTTGGTGGTTTTAAGGTATCTCCTTTCAGAATTTTGATGTGGCAGCACATCCCTTAACAGCTCATTTCCTGAGGGATACTAAACAAGAGCCCAACCTAGGAAAAAAAGACAAGTTTAAGATCTCTCACCTCACTGTGAACTCTTTCCATGTTTAAACATAGAAGACACTCTCATAATCTGGCTTCAATTGAACACTGCCACAAAGGCCTTAAATGTTTATTATGCAGAGACCCAGGGCCTATTCTTTACCGGAAAAATAAGAGAAGCTATCTTTACTAGCTTCGTGCCTTGCCCAAACATGAAACTGAAACCAAAACGAGTGAAAAGACTTTGTTTTTCCTCTAACAATTTAGTTAGAGAAAATTTTTATAGGTTTATGTGCAGGGTCAACATCTTTTGGTTATCCACTGGAAATTTATAACTATATTAATTTATATCACTTTATTAAATATCCATAAAAATCAGGCTGCTAGTCATTGGAAAATAAGGCACTCACAGTTTGAAAGATGATATACATGAAACATTTTTAGTTATATCTAAACTTATAAGTCAGGGGAAATGGTAGATACAGTTTCTAGTGTAAAGTTTAGGTTGGGATTGAAAAGGTAGCATGATTGGTCAGGGCACACACTGGGGCTTAACATTTTGTGGTGTCTGTTGGGTGCCTTGGACACTGGGGATCTTGGAACTGTATCCTGGAATTGCATATGGAATACAGTCATCACATATGCTTATAGAGTTAGCACTTCATGGCATGTCATGGATATGCTATTGATTGTCATCTGATGTCTTTGTCTTACTTCAATCGTATAATGCAAAATGGTTAATAATGTAAATGTTTTTCAAATATAAAATTACTTATAAGATACACATATTCTTAAGAAGTCATATTACTAAACCAAGCAAGCTAAATCCTCAAAACAGAAGAAGAACAGCAGAAAGGGACTGGAGCTACGTGGAGAGACTCACCAATGTGTCTGAATAAAGTGAATATATACTTTTGAAAGACATCATTTCCAACTGTAAAATGAATGGCATTATTTCCTGCTAAGCCTAATCTGATATGATTTGATTGGTCCATGTTCTTTAAATTTAATAACACCAATTCCTGAAATTCTTAAGTTATTGATTTAAAAAATACAGATACAATATTTTAAAGGTTCTTTTGATCATAGTTAAATTACAGAAGATTTTTGTTTTTCTTGGCATTTTATTTAAAAAGTTAAAAAATAGCTCTTACCAATGGTGTGCTAGTAAATATTTACTACCCAGCTTTCAGGGCAGGGTTGGGGATGTCCTGATTCAAAGTATTTAACGACCAACCAGTATGCAATACTCCCATAATGGCCAATTTCAAACTACCAATGGGATGTCAACCAGCTAGAAAACCTCCAGAAAGTTTAACAATTGTCTCTCACAAAGCAGGATGCACAGCTCCAGCACACTAGCTAAGACTATTTTTGTCTTAGCAGAATATAAGAGCAATCGTCATAACTTAGGAGTTTATCAAATTAGTAAACAAATGTGAATACGGAACCTCAAACACTCTGCCATATGATGCTCCAAATACCTATAAAGAGAAAGGGGAAACATAATAGGAATAAAAGTAGAAAAGTTCTACTATATTTGCTATATCCAGAATCTTACACAAAATATACTTTAAAAGCCTGTTAAATTCTGTGAACAGCTTCCTAAGACTTTGGATAAATATTAAATGTGGTTCTAAAATATAAAGGTTTGTAGTATTACTTATAGCATGTTGTTGTTAGAAGTACAATGTCAATAAATGACCATGAATAAACTATTGACTGCCAGTTGCTAAACCTCTTCTTTGTGCTACTTTTTAATTTATATTCCTCTGTTGTTTCCTCTTTGGCATCATTTTTCCTCAAATTAGTCCCCTATGACAATGCTAATTTGTTTCACCAAAACAAATATCCTTGTGAAAGCTCTTTGTCAGCTAGACTGTTTATAATGAAGAACTAAGGTGATCTTATTTTTCTTCTTCAATACCGCTCTGTAAATGAAAAGAACCTTATAGAGATGTTGCCAATACTCTGCCAGAGCTTTAAGAATTTTTTGAAAAATAACCTCTGAATAATCCCAACATACCTGAAAATGTTAATAATTTAGGGAAAAGACATTTAGTTGTTTGCTTGATCTACCAGAATCTAAAGTTACAAGTAATAGCTTCTTAACTTTTTTCATTGCTTTCAGCAGCTCAAGCTTGGGATTCAGAAGCTCTATGCCGATTAAGCCTCTGAGACTTTTTTTTTTCTATTGGCAGCTGATAAAGAGTGCGTTCACGATAAATGTACTCTAATATAGTTCTCAATTATGAGCTTTTTTTTTTTTTGGTCGGGGGCAGGTATAGTTAAGATACAGACTTACCAAAGAACACGTAATTTGATAACCTTTACCAAGTCTTTTTTTTTTTTTTAAGCACTTAATATGTTTGAACTTGCTAAGTTCTCTCTCATCTTCTATTTTTGTTTTTTGTTTGCTTTAACACAGTAGATGTGTAAAGGTGATACTTAAGAATAATGAAGAGGTAAGGTAGTTCTAAATAGAATTATTAAACAAGAAAAATTTTAGAAAACACTACTTCTCTTTCTTGGACCTTAAAAAGGACTCAGGCAGGATAAATAAGTTGAGTGCATCTTTTTTTTAAAATTTATTATCTTTTTTTTAGCACTAGGAGCTCTCCCTTCCCCAAAGACTTAAAACTGCTGGCAGAAGGACCGTCTTGAAACACATCATCAGTGATAATTTTTCTTCCCGTCTACAAGGCAATCATTATCCTTGTTCTTCCTAATCCTTCTGCATTGGCTGCCCATTGATGAGTAGGTGTTAAAATAGCAAGGGGAGGGAGAGCATTAGGACAAACACCTAATGCATACGGGATTTAAAACCTAAATGACAGGTTGATAGGTACAGCAAACCACCATGGTACATGTATACCTATGTAACAAGCCTGCATGTTCTGCACCGTATCCCAGAACTTAAAGTCAAATAAAGAAAATAGCACATTACTAGAAAGAAAAACCAATGCATATCTTAGAGAAGTCAGCCAGAGTCACACAATGCACTGTTGGGAAATTTCCATTTACTTATGTTTTAGTTTCTATGTACATCGGGACTCTGATTCTTCAAGGAAATGTTTTCCAGATTACCTTGTTAAACAAAATAGTTTCCTATGTGTGGTTACTTACGTTAAAAAAGAAAGAAAGAAAGAAAGAAAGAAAGAAAGAAAGAAAGAAAGAAAGAAAGAAAGAAAGAAAGAAAGAAAGAAAGAAAGAAAGAAAAACAACGCTTTTATTTTCTTGGCAGATGTTGGAAGGAGATCATGGTACCACATGAACTTATCTAAAAATGAAGACGGTGGTGTGAGCTGGTACAGTCGGCCTGTACCCCAAAACCTCTACCCCAAAATCTCTGAATCTGTTTTTGACAGGACACAAACTTCCTGAGGACTTCCTTGTCATTGAAGGTCCCTACAGTGTAAAGCATGATCCTTTGTATTTGGTTAAGTGGTCCATGAACTTTCCTTATTTCCTTGAATTGAGCATCTTGGATACTTAGAACTGTACCCTCTCCACAAAAACAAATGAACAAACAACCTAATCATAGAGATTTCTAATCTAGCGGTTGGCAGATTATGCTGTGTATGTGATTTTGTTCCCGTTTAACTTTACTATCTGATTTCCTTCTGAAACATCCCTCATTATTCTGTAATATCTTTTAAATCGCCATATCTCTGTGGAGTGTCATCAATTAGCAAAATATTATGTCAGCTGATAACAGCTTGATCCTTCTTATATCTGCATTATGCAACAGACTCATGAAGATGTAAAGGCTTCATTCCTCTGCCCAATAAGGTACATAAAACCAAGACTAGTTTTGTCTTCTAATCACCAACCTTCTGCTCACCATGGACGAGACAAAATAGGTTAAACAAGGACATCCCCATTTCTAAGAGTTTGTTACTTCCTAACCTAACTTCTTGCAGACTTAAAGAAAAACACTGCCCTTCAGATTTTGAAAGTATTCTGTTAAAGGAGAAGAATCTATTTTCCAGGTTTGTCAATGAATGGAGATTAAATAATAGGAAATGTAGTTCCTAGAATAGTAGGGTCTTAGAACACTTGGGGGAAAAAAAGGCAAATAAATAGTCTCTTGTTCTCCTCTGCATTTGCTTAAATATTTTACAGTTCTGCACCCAGATTTGTCTCGGTTGCAATAAGGACTACATAATTCCTTCAGGTTTTTCTGAAGCCAAATCTCTAGGCCGATCAGCAGATAAAATGTATTGAAAAACCACAGAGTAACATGCAAACAGGAGAAAACCAAAATTGCCCAAACAAAAAACCATTTAAGCAAGTGAAATTTTCCTGATTTCTGCTTTTCTGAGTAAAGGTGTCATTATTTAAACAGCCTGCTCTTTTCTATAATTACGTGTTCGATTTCATCGCTCCATCGCTCCATGGACCTTAATCTTCATATATGGTGTTTCTTTTAATTTAAAAGGGTTTCAGTGTTCCCTCTCCCTTATTTTCTAAGAGACTTGCTGCTGGAAGAGATTAACCGTTGCCCTAGAAACACTAAAAACATCAATTTCCCTGGAGCAATATCTCACTAATCTCAGCACTTAAGTCACAATGTTTAGTTAGAGTTTGTTCAGTGAGTACTTTAAGGTTGATTAAATGACCGTTAAATGTCCCACAGCAAGCAAAGCTCAGAAGTAGCAGATCACCCATGTAGGAATGCAGCTGTCTCCACTCAGAGAACAATTTTGTCAAGACCACCTAGAAGATACACAACTACCATTTACTAATGGTAATTGCAGACTTACAATTACTTACAGTACAGGTGATCCCATGCTTGATTCATGTGTAGCCTATACAAATTTCTCTAAAATTTCCTAAACGTGGCATTCAGTCAAAATCTAGATAAACATTCAAGTGTGTATGTGTGTGCATCCTCAATGTGCAGAATCTATATTTTATTTGCTTACCCTCTCACTTGTTGAGGTGTCTTTTTCTCCATTTTATTGTTTATCAGCTCTCCAGGGAGGTGCTTGCCAATTTAGATTATGTCTCTTGAGGAATGCAGAGAGCAGATAATGAAATTTTGAGTCAGAGTCTCACTTTGTGGCTCACTGCAGCCTCCAAACCCTGGGCTAGGCGATCCTCCCATCTCGGCCTTCTTAGTAGAAAGGACTACAAGTGTGTGCCACCACACCTGGCTAAACTTTTATTTATTTTTTTGTAGAGATGGGGTCTTGCTTTGTTGCCCAAGCTGGTCTCAAACTCCTGAACTCAAGTGATCCTCCCACCTCATCCTCTCAAAGTGCTACCACACTCAGAAGATGATGGATTTGAGAGTTATCTTCAAGCTGTTTGATCTCCCTGGAACAGGAATAGGGTTGGGTTTTGTATTACAGTTTGAATCAGGGATTAGATAACCTTCTGACAGAAAGTAGAACGTGTTTAGAAAAATGCAGTTTTGGCCAGGCGTGGTGGCTCATGCCTGTAATCCCAGCACTTTGGGAGGCCGAGGCAGGCTGATCATGAGGTAAGGAGATCGAGATCATTCTGGCTAGCACAGTGAAACCCTGTCTCTACTAAAAATACAAAAAGTTAGCCAGGCGTGGTGGCAGGAGCCTGTAGTCCCAGCCACTCGGGAGGCTGAGGCAGGAGAATGGCATGAACCCAGGAGGCAGAGCTTGCAGTGAGCTGAGATCACGCCACTGCACTCCATCCAGCCTGGGTGACAGAGTGAGACTCCGACTCAAATAAAAGAAAAAGAAAAATGCAGTTTCAAAATACGCCTACAAATTAATACATTTGCTCCTAAGAGTTCCTGGAAGAGAAAAACAAAAAAACAAAAATAAAACAAAACAAATAACAATACCAACAACAGCAACAAAATCAGAAACTCAATTCATAAATCAGGAGTTGATCAGAGATTTTGGAGGATCCCAGTAAAATTCACATGAGTCACCATCAAGGAAAATGCCATTCTATCACTTTTGAAATGACTTCCATTAGCTGCTAGACCAGTGGTCCCCAGTCTTTTTGACACCAGGGACTGGTTTCATGGAAGACAATTTCTGGATGGTTTCAGGATGATTCAAGTGCATTACATTTATTTTGCACTTTATTTCTATGATTATTACATTATAATATATATTGAAATATTTATACAACTCACCATAATGTAGGATCAGTGTGAGCCCTGAGCTTGTTTTCCTGCAACTAGATGGTCCCATTTGGGGGTGATGTGATGGGAGACAGTGATAGATCATGGGGCATTAGATTCCCATAAGGAGTGTGCATCCTAGATCCCTCACATGCACAGTTCACAATAGGGTTTACGCTCCTATGAGACTCTAATGCTGCTGCTGATCTGACAGGGGGTGGGGCTCAGGTGGTAATGTGAGCAATGAGGAGTGGCTGTAAATACAGGTGAAGCTTCTCTTGCTTGCCCGCTGCTTACCTCCTGCTGTGTGGTCTCATTTCTAACAGGCCATGGACAGATAGCAATCTGTGACCCGGGAGTTGGGGACCCCAGTGCTGACCATTGATAGGCACTCCTAATTCCTATTTCCAATCTAACTTGGTGGAGCATACTACTCTTCTATGAAGATTTAGAGGAATATGGTGTTACTGTATTCCCATTTCAGAAGTAATAAAACTGAGGCATGAAAGGTCAATGTGTTTCCCTGGACTTGTACAGTTTCCTGAAGCAAGAATGTACAGCTGGATTGGAGAAGTACTTTCACAGAAGCCTACTTAAAAAAACAATGTGTAATGCTTTGAAATTCATTAAGCCTATTTGCAAAAACTTACATATTTTAGTATTATACAAACATGTATGTCAGCTCATTGGAAATTTTGGCTGTTATGAATTAAAATCTGATTTGAATGTTTAAAAATAATTTGTAGGAAGGCTTTGCTTGCTATAACTGAGATTTGCATGTAAAATATCTTTTATTTATAATATACTTTGCTTTATTTTTTCATCTAGTTGTTAAATATTTTGAAATATAATTCTAATGTGAAGTTTCATTTCTGTACCTAGGAAATTATGTGAATACTCTTCCATATGACTTAATTTTGTATTGAGTCCGGGTGCTAATTGCAGTCTGTTTTCCTCCAGTTAGTGGCCACCAAGATGCCTTTCCAAGATGTTTAAACTCATGTTTTCACAGTGCCCACTTTCATGTAATACAGCTATTGTATTTTAAAGGTGATTGTCCACTTTAAAATTAAAAGATGCCAAAGTAAATACATAGGAGATACTACGTTATTTATTCCACTGGATAGGAAAGCTGGGATCCTCCAGTTGGGCTCCCAGTGCTTTCATTTATTTTTGTTTTTATTTTTTTGAGACAGAGTCTCGCTCTGTCACCCAGGCTGGAGGGCAGTGGCCAGATCTCAGCTCACTGCAACCTCCCATCTGCCAGGTTCAAGTGATTCTCCTGCCTCAGCCTCCTAAGTAGCTGAGATTACAGGCGCCTGCCACCACACCCAGCTATGAAGTTTTAGTAGAGACAGGGTTTCACCATGTTGGCCAGGCTGGTCTCAAACTCCTGACCTCAAGTGATCTGCCTGTCTTGGCCTTCCAAAGTGTTGGGGTTACAGGCGTGAGCCATCGCTCTGGCTCTGATTCCTCTCATTTGTAAAGATAAGGATGCTGAGTCCAGTGAGGTGGTGCTGCTTGCCAAGTTCACACAACTAGTTAAGGCAGAGCCAGCATCAAAGCCCACATCTCTTGGCTCTCAGTCAAGTCCTTTACCACTGTATTAAAGGAGGCCATATTTAGAAAAGATTAAAATGTTGAAATTTTCTCTCCACATCTGTGTTTTACAGAAAAGGAAATCTCTAATATGAATTATAGTCACTATTTCCAGTGTTTAACTGAAAAGTACTGGAGCTCTGAAAATTTTCAGGTTTGTCCTTCATAAGCTATATGGAAAATAATGAAAAAGCCAACTCCACCTCCCGCTATGAATATACTGCTCGCTGTCTGATATACTGGGTGTACAGCTGCTCTGAGCCTCTCTTGAACACCCTTCTATTTACTTTATTGCAAAGTTATTATGGATTTTGGAATCAGTTGAAGTATTTCTTAGTTTACAACAATGTTGTTTAAGGTTCACCGTTAAAAATCATAATGGTAAAAATACTAACAGCCCTTTCCCCTATTAGAAATCATTTTAAAAGTACCTTAAGACAATATTTCAGAGGAACATTTCAACTTGCAACATATCTGACATTTGTCATGTTAATGCCTGGAAAAGGATGCTTGTCAAGAAGGATTTTGTTCTTTTACTGGTAGGAAGTGCATTACTCTAAGTATATATGCTTGCCTCAGCTCTCTTGAGGATCATAATAATAATAATAATATATTTCTTGAGTGCTTACTAACTGCTAATCTCTGGAATAAATGTTTACATGCATTATCTCATTGAATTCTCACAGCTACCTCATGAGATGGTTATTATAATCCCTACTTTACAAGTGAAGTAATTAAAGTCGAAGGGTCAAGATCATCAGCTTGATAAATAGCAGTGATTGAAATTTAAGCAGTCTCAGTTCAGGCCCTAGCTCTGTGTTCGCATGTGAAATCTCCTGAGGAAGAGACTGCTTCCCAGGCTCGACATTATTTGTTTAGGGCCTTGGTCAGGGAGGACTTTCTGCACGGAGTAAGGACCTGGTTAAGACCTGAAGAGACTACAGTGGTGGAGTACATGGACACTAGGCACAGATGGCTGGGGTGAGTATCTGCTTTGATACTTACCACATCTTTCTCTATGTTGTCATTTCTTCGTATAATGGGAAATTCTTCATAAATCCATAGGTTTGTTGTGAGAATGGGATAAGGTCATCCTCACAAAGTGCTTTGCACAATGGTGGGCACATAATATGCTCTCAAAAAAGCTTAGCTATACATATACTTGATTGGTACCAAAGACAAAAATGAAATTTCTAGTCCATTGCCAATTTCTCTATTAATGCCTATTATTACTTGAGAATTATTACCTATTCTCAGGTAATACTATATTTATTGAGTCCCTACTCACAAAGTATATTTTTACTGTTATTCTAGTCCTCAAGGGAGCTGAAGCAAGCATATATACTTCTTTCTGAAGAGGAAAGAAGCTCCCAATGGCAATCTGGAGGCTAGGGGTGAGAGAGATTTGCTTTCTGCTTTGAAAAGCCCAGCTTCTCATTGAATCTTACTTGCAAGAAAATGAAGCAGCCAGTCTGCAGGGGTTTGTGTATGGTAATAGAAACTACAATAAGATGGAACATAACTTGGATATGGTGCTAGCTCTCAAGAAGCTGAGGAAGAGGCATGCTAGTGGGGGATACCATGGGCAGAAATGTGCACAGTCATTATAGAAACTCATCATTGAGGATGAGGCATGGGATTCTGGGCAGAGAGCCACTGACTAAGAGGAAGTACTTCAGGACAGCTTCCTGGAGATGATCAAATGGTTATTATATGAAACAGATGGGGAAGACCTATTGAGAGTCAAAGAAGCTATTCTCTGCACTTAGGATATTTCTGGCAAAATGTCTGCGGTAGGAGTTACATGAAAAAACAATCAACAACAACTACACAACACAGATCTTTCCTAACACAAATGAAGGCTGGTGGTTAGGGTATAGAATGAAATGATGGAACGAGATGAGAGTGGTTGGATGAAATAGAAGCATAGGTTAAAGAGTCCTAGAGGATATGGTTTAAACATGGCTTAGTGCCAGAGGTAACTAGCAAACTACTAGAGATATAAAGAAGAGTTCATTATTGGGCTCTCTCTCTCTGTCTTTCTCTCTCTCTTGCACCCAATTCCAGGGTTTTATGTTTGGAATACCTCTCTCTCCCACTTCTTCCTATTCCCTTCTCCCTCCCTGGACTAATCCATGCAGAGTCTTCAGGTCTCAGCTTTACATCTTCCTTTAGGAATTCATCCCTTACCTGCGTTAGGTATTTTCCAGGTAGGAATTCATCCCTACCTGGGTAAGGTATTTTCCTGTAGGTCCTAATGATGGCCTCTGCTTACCTCATCAAATCTGTTTCTGTTTTCTACAGCTGTGTAATAAATTACCACAAACGTAACGACTTTAAGAAAAAAAATTTATCCTCTCACAGTTTCTGTGGATCAGGAGTTCAGAATGCTTTAGCTATGTCCTCTGCTCAGGGTCTTAAAAGGCCAAAAGCAAGATGTTGGCCAGATGTGTCGTCATCTGGAGGCTCGACTAGGGAAAGATTGGCTTCCAAGCTCCCTCAGGTTGCTGGCAGAATTCATTTCCTTGCAGCCGTAGGACTGATGTCCTTGTTTTCTTGACAGCTGTTGTCCGGGCCCACTCTCAGTGCTGGTGCTTGCTGCATGGCCCTCTCTTTAATAAGGCAATTTGCTTCTTCAAGGCTAGTGGGAGAATCTCTCTTCTCATCCTTCTATGACAGAGTGACATTACATAATCACGGGAGTGACTATCCATTACCTTTGTCATATAATGTAACCTAAGCAAGGGAGCAAATATCCTGTTATACAAGGGTTGCCCACACATAACAGGAAGAGATTATACAGGTTATGCATACCAGGGATAGGGGATCTTGAGGGCCTTCTCAGAATTCTGTCTACCACAATATCTTTTGTCACATTGCATTACAGTTGCCAGTTGACTGAGATCTCAGAGAGACTATATCTTGGTGGCCCTTATAGTTTCTGCTTTGCATAGTGCTTAGCAGATACTCTCTTCTCAATAAAAATTTGCGGAGTCACTTAGTAAGTGCTGACAGGTCAGTTTAGATCAGTTTAGATAGTAGAGAGTATGGAGGCCTGAAGAGGACAAATTTCAATAATTTATACATTTAGTAGAAATAGGTGAAAAGATGCTGTTGAATGGCAATGAAGAACAGAGAAACTCTGAACTAAGTCCAGAGTCTATAAAATCTGTTAATGAAGACAGCTATGGTGATGGGGAAATCGAATGCTGTAATTTTGGAAGTAGTGGTTATGCGACACTCAGTTAGCAATTTTGGTCAATTATATTGCATATGCTGTTGAATAGGTAAGAATGAACGGTTCCCAGTAATTGTGCTAAAGTATGGAAAGCCATCATAATCACTGCTTTAAGAAACTGTATATTTAGGCCAGACATGGTGGCCCACACCTGTAAACCCAGCACTTTGGGGGCCAAGGCCGTGGATCCCTTGAGGTCAGGAGTTCAAGACCAGCTTGGGCAACATGGTGAAACCCTGTCTCATTGAAAATACAAAAATTAGCCAGGTGTGGTGGCACATGCCTATAATCTCAGCTACTCCAGAGGCTAAGCCAGGAGGATCGCTTGAAACCTGGGAGGCAGAGGTTGCAGTGGGCCAAGATCGTGCCACTGCATTCCAGCCAGGGCAGAACTCTGTCTCAAAAAGAAAAACAAAACAAAACAAAGCACCTATATATTTTGAACTTTTTCTCTAATCAAAGCACGTGGTTAAATCTGTTGGAGGGTGTGTCAGGGCTCAACCAAAAAACTATAGAGAATTTAAAGGAGGGAATTGGGTTATGCACATGATGGGAGCTCTGAGAAACCAAAGAGGGGGCAGTGAGGTTAACCAGAGATTAGCAACACCAGAAAGCCACTACCATCTGGGGGTACAGAGGGAGGAGGCTGTCATACAGGAGCTTAGGGACCTGAGCTACAGGCAGGTCCTGGAACTAGCGTAGGCTGTCCTGAGCAATAACCGGGATCATAGAGGAGAGTGGGCTGTCTCCAGAGATGCTGGCTGACTCAAAGGGAGAGGAGGAATGCCCTGGCTTCTCCTTCCCTCCTACTCTTCAGTCTTCGACTGTTACCTCCTAGTAATTAAACCCAGCTAAAGCAGTCAATGAGGGAGCAGAGAAAATGTAGGCAGCAGACAGCCGCCCTCTTCCCGGGCATCTTCTAGATTTAGAGCAGAAGATGAGAAACATACCCGTGAGCAAACAAGCTCAGGACCAGCACAAGGACATAAAGATGCATAGCAGGCATCTGTCCTCATGGGGCTTACATTGTAGAAGAGGAAAGTAGGCATGCACAGTTAAACATAACACAGGAGAAATCAACACTTTCGAGAATAGTAATTGATGACTTTTGCAATGGCAGTCTGAGTGGCATCATAATTAAAAACAAAAAACAAAATTGTAGTCATTCAAAATGGAGTTTGTATATGGAATTAAATCAGATATTAATTGAGTTTGTATTTCACATTATAATCAGCAAAAACAAAAAGTAAATTTTAGAAGAAACTTTGGAATATATGTACATATGTATGGCTTAATGGAGGAGATTTAAAGACAGGCAACCCAGAAACTATGAGATACATACAACTGGTTATACACAGTATTTTAAAATTATGACAAAATACATAAAACCATATATAAAGGTAGAATACACATAATAAATTGGGAAAGAATGTTTCTAACAAATGACACAAAAAGAATCAACACCTATAATATGTCGACAAAGTAAGAAAAAGACAACCAAATAAAAAAGTTAGCAAAAAATATTGGCAATTCATACAGAGAGTAAGAGACTATGGTTCAATTTTTGTAAAGCAAAGCATTTTTTTAAAAGCCCTCCTTTCTGATTTATGAAAATTCAGAGAAATACGATAGATGGCATACCTGGCTGGCTTTTTCCATTATTTACTGGAAGGGAGGAGCAGAGGGGTATGGAACGGAGGAGCAGGTCATGAGAGAGACAAGCAAAAGCCAAAGGAGTCAATAAGACAAGTTTGTACAACACATACAGTGTAAACATGGTCCTATTTATGGGAAATTGTGTAACTATATGGCTATATATGTATATGCACATACTACTTCCACTGTCCCCACCCTAATTCCAGCACCATCGTCTGTCACTTAGATTCCTGCTAGAGTCTTCTCTCTGATTTCTCTCTTCCACCTTCTCCACCTTTTTTTTTTATATATATATATACAGAGTCTCACTCTGTTGCAGTGGCTTGATCTTGGCTCACTGAAACCTCTGCCCCCTGGGTTCAAGTGATTCTTGTGCCTCAGTCTCCCAAGTAGCTGGGAATATAGGCACACGCCACCATACCCAGTTAATTTTTGTAGAGATAGGGTTTCACCATGTTGGCCAGGCTGGTCTCGAACTCCTGAGCTCAAGTGATCTGCCTGCCTCGGCTTCCCAAAGAGCTGGGAATATAGGCATGAGCCACTGTGCCTGGCCCACCTTTGCCTTCTTATCGTCCATCCTCCATGCAGAGCAGCCAGTGGGGTTCTTTGGAAAGTTAAATCATATCATGACCCTCCTCTGATCAATACTCTCCTGCAGCTTTCCATCTCAGTAAAATCTGACTCCTCATGTTGTACTGTTCTTCCCTTCCCTTAGCACACTCCAGCCCCTCGAGTCTCCCTGCCATTTCCCAAACATCCTGAACACAATCTCACCTCACAGCTTCAGTTCTTGCCGCCCCCTCTGTCTGGATAGCTCCATCTTCCCACCCTCCTTTCCATGCCACTGCTCAAATGTTACCTCCTCAGAGAGGATTTCCCTGATGATCCCATTTAAAATAACATTTTCTTTACTCTTTAATGCTTATAGACTCTATTTTTCTTCGTAGCACCTATTACCACCTGACATATGACTAGACTCAAGGACTAGCACCTTCAGGACATGGACTGTGTGTCAATGGCACATAGTAAACACTCAAAAATTATTTACTGAATGAAGGAAAGAATGAATAAATGGAGATGAGTGGGTAAGGACAGTCACCCCAATATTAACAGTAGTAAGTTTCAGGTGCTTTTTGTTTTTTCTTCCAATTTTTCTGTCACTCAAATATTAATAAGTAACAGAATTTTTAAACATTTTTTCCTGATAAGAAATCAGAAGATTTGGCTTGTGTTTAACAAGGAGTCCATGATAAATTCATAGGAAGAAGGACTCTAACGAAAAATGTACTTACTGCCCTTCTTTTTCATCTCAGAAATGCAGGATTATTCGTAATCTCTGTAGCACTCATTCTTCCAGAGACTTTAAGATGTTACTTAGCTATTTCTTTGTGTATTTTCTAGATATGGTAGAAAATTGAATTTGCAGGAACCCAGCTGCTATACCAAATGTATGTGCCCTGCATCTGACAGTCTTCTGCAATGGAGATAAATGTGTTTGTTGTTCATGTTTAACAAACAAACAAACAAACAAACAAAAAACACTAATACTTGCTGAGATAGGAAAAAAGTGGACTGATGTTTCAATTCATTTTGAAGTGCATAAAACAAATAAGATGGATTAATGTATGAATGGAAGGATTGGTAGATGTGGAATAAAACAAGACAGTTAAGATGTTAATGGTAGAATCTAAGTGCTGATGGTATAGGTCTTCACTGTAAGATTTTTCAACTTATAAGTATTTGAAAAATTTCATAATAAAATTTTGTGCATTAATTAAGTACAAGAGAACTTAAATTGTGTAAGAGGGAGCTTCAAAAATGTTATGGAAAAAATGGAATTAAAAGGTAAAGGTAAAAAATTTAAACTTTATATCTCAACATAAGCACCATCAAATTTAAGACACTTGTGTAAGTGATAATATCAGTCATTTAGTTTATCCCTAAAGAACTGAGGGTCCTGGGAATTTAACCATGTCAGTGCAATCTTTTTTATATTATAAACTGAAGAAAAATAAGTGCCTTTTAAAGGTTTCTTTTAAGATTAGAAAAAAAGTAGTGGGAAGGAGCCAAATAAGGACTGTAAAGTGGATGCCTAATGATTTCCCATTGAAACTCTCACACAGTTGCCCTTGAGAGGAATGAGCAGGAGCATTGTCATGGTGGAGGAGGACTCTCTGGGGAAGCTTTCCCAGCCATTTTTCTATTAAATCTTTGGCTGACTTTCTCAAAACACTCTCATAACCAGCAGATGTTATCGTTCTTTGGCCCTCCAGCAAGTTAACAAGTAAAATGCCTGGAGCATCCCTGAAACTATTGCCATGACCTTTGCTTTTGACTGGTCTGCTTTTGCTTTGTCTGGATCACTTTCACATCTTGTAGCCATTGCTTTGATTGTGCTTTGTCTTCAGGATCGTACTGGTAAAGCCATGTTTCATCTCCTGTTACAGTTCTTTGAAGAAATGCTTCAGGGCCTTGATCTCACCTGTTTAAAATTTCCATTGCAAGCTGTGCTCTTGTCTGTAACTGATCTGAGCACAGTGTCTTTGGCACCCATTGAGTGAGAAGTGTACTCAATTTTAGTTTTTCAGTCAGAATTGTGTAAGCTGAACCAATTGAGGGTCTATAGTGTTGGCTATTATTTAGGCTGTTAATCATCAATCCTCTTCAATTAGGGCATAAAAAAGATTAAATTTTTCCTCCCAAATTGGTGCAGATGATCTGCCACTGTAGGCTTCACCTTCAACATCGTTCTTGTCACTTCTTACAATGAGTTATCCCTTTGTATACTGCTGACTTCTTTGAGGCACTGTCCCCATAAACTTTTTGCAAAAACGTCAGTCATTTCACTGTTCTCCCATACAAGCTTCACCATAAATTTGATAATTTGTTCTTGCCTCAATTTTAGCAGAATTCATGTTGCTCTGATAAAGACTGTTTTTAAGTTGGTGTCTTACCCTTCTTAGTGCCTCAAACTAGATCCTAGGTGTGCTATACAAGTTAATACAAGTTTACTTTTGTGCAAAAGTTTTTAATCCATTTGTAATTATTTTATAATATGCATTTTGCATAAACTTTTTAAAGACCCCTCATAATATTCAAAGCTACCTATTTCTTTTTGAAAAGAGGGAGAAAATAGATACTTTGATAAAAGCACTAACAGGGTTTTAGACATAGTAAATATTTTAGTCCATTTATTGTCTTACTTAGGATTTGTGGTTGCATAAGCCACATTTATTTGATTGGGGAAAAATACATTTTGATCATTTGGTAGTAGGGTTTCATCAAATATTTTCTGTGTTTCAAGAGTTTATATAAGAAACTATGAGAGTCTGGTTTTTCCCACCAATTAGGACTTTCAAAAGCTTGTTGAAAAACACCCTTCTAAACTTGACAGCCATTGAGAGCTGTTGTGCTGAACTACAATTAGCACTGTTAATAATAGCTTTTCCAGGAAAAGAATTTAATGACTGTGCAGAATCAAAAACTCTAAATAAAGTATCATTGTGTGTATCACTTCAATGTTGTCTTTGTTTTCCATGTAATTAACAGGCAGAAAAACTGGTCTCACTGCTAAATATTGTAACCTTTGAAAACACAACTCTAAAAATACATTCATTCATTCATTCCAATGTGCCACACTGTTCGTTACACAGAGGCCATGGAGAGTTAGGAACAGAATTTCCACTCTTTTTTTTTTTCTCTTTCTCCTGCTTCTTTTTCTCCATCTCCTTCTTGTTCTTCCACCTCTTCTCTCTCTTTCTCTTATTCTCACTTTTTTCCTCCTAATCTCCTCTTCTTTCTCCCTCCTACCTCTTTTTCTCTCCTTTCCTCCTGCCTCAGGCTGCCAGAGAGAGATGCCAGGTCATTTCTACATGCTAATTTCTGCCACTAGCGAGATCATACTGAGGTAGCCTATAGAGGGATAGAGATGGTTTAAGGGCAGTAGCAGTAGCCAAGGGTTAACTGTGTATCAATTACAGAGACAAGCACCTTGTAAATTAAAGCTTATTGACTCCTCAAGCCAATCCTAAGAAATAGGTGCATTTTACAGAAAAGAAAACTAAGATCCCAAGAGACCATCCAGGGTCAATCAGTCAGTAAAAGGCAAAGCCAGTATGCTATACAAGAGAGTAGAATGTGGCAGAGAAAACCCTTGGCCCAGAATCCCAGGTTTGAGCTTTTGTACCATCAGTCATCAGCGGTGTGACTCTGGGCAGTCATCCACACCTCTGTAAGCCTCACTAACCACTTGATAAAATTAGAAATCTAGATTAGTCATTTGTGAGATGTTTTTCTAGCTTTGACATCTTGTTATTCAGTGATGCCCAGTTCCTTTATCCACAAATCCTCTTAATCCTGCTATTCATAGACTCTCACTCCCTTTTTAGATTCATATATTGTTTTGTTTTGTTTTTAGAGACGGGGTCTTGCAGTGTTGCCCAGGCTGGAATGCAGTGGTGTGATCACAGCTCACTGCAGCTTCAAACTCATAGGCTCAAGCAATTCTCTTGTCTCAGCCTCCTGAGTAGCTGTAACTATATGTGTACACCATTACTCCCAGCTAATTAAAAAAGTTTTTCAGAGACAGAGTCTCTCTGTGTTGTCATACATATTTTATACAATAAATACTGAACAATTCCACATATATGTTGAAATTAGACAAGCTATCTATATAGTGTATATAGTCATTGAATAAATGACATTAATTAATTGGTAAGTGCTGCCTCAGCTGCAGAAAGAAAGCTATTGTGTTTGAGGATCAGGTGGTATCTCACAGGACTTCCTGAGTTTCAAACGGGGAAGACCATTTTTTAAGGATAGATAAGAGTATGTCTTGGAATGTTAATGTCCTATCAAATACAGTTTGGGAAATGCAGTCCCAGTATTCTGAAATTTGATTTTACATTATTTTTAGGCATATACTGAAACACACATATAAGATTTACATAGATGCATAATAGAGTCATATACATTATTTTCCTATAATAAAGTTTGTTGTTGTTGTTGTTTATTTTCCTCTTATCCCATTAATTGTGCATCTCCTTCCATACCCTCCCACTTGTGCTACCAGGGAAATTCATATTAACAACTTAGGACATACCAATTATCCATACCCATGTAATAATGTTAAACATATGCATGTATTTACATGTGCATATATAGAGAGAGAGAGTTTTCTTGTCATGGATTTAAAATGGAATCATAGTATATGCACCCCTTAACAGTTTGCTGTCCTCACTTGATAATATCTCATGCCATTCCCTCTAAGGAATTTGACTTAGTTCTAACTAAATTTCTTCTAATGTTTTAATAATGTTCCATAGAGTATATTGCTATTTTATTCAATCATTCCTTTTGCTGGAAAATTATCTTATTTTCATATTTTTGGCCATTGCAAACAATGCTGTAGTACACACTCTGCTGTACACATCCTTAGGCTCTTGTGCTATTTTTTCTTATGGGTCATAGTCTCAGGATGGAACGGAAGGTCAAAATTATACGTATTTTAAATTTGAATAAACATTGGTGAAAGTATTGTAATAACGAATATTTCCTTCAGCAATGTAGAAGAGTGGTTACTTCCACTTATTCTCACGAGTAATGGGTATATTGTTTCATTTTTACCAGGCTGAGTGTTAAAAAGTACTATCTCTTTCTTAATTCAATTTGTATCTTCTTACCTGCCAGTGAGCAATTTTCTTACATGTTTATTATCCATATGATTTGCTCTTCTATAATTGCCTATTCCTATTTTTATTCATTTTTGTTTTTAAATTTTTGTTAGTCATTTCATTGTCAATTTGTAAGAGCTCCTTATATATTAAAGATGATGAACATTTGTAATCTGAGGGGCTAGTTTTATAAAAAAAATTGATTGTCTTTATCTTTTGTCATAAAAATTTTGCAATTTTTATGTAGTCTAGTATACCTTTTCTTTCTTTTGTAAATTCTAATTTTCTCATTTTGTTAAGATTTTTTCTACCTGTTATATGCAGAGTCTTCTAATTTTCTTCTAGGTTTTTTTGTTAATATCTAAGTTTTAAAAAAAATTATTTGAAGTTTATTTTTAAATAAAGTGTAGGATAGGTATCTAACTTTATTTTCTTCTAAATGAGTGGTCATATTAAGCAGTGTGGCTTATTAAATTAACCAGCCTTTTAACACTAAAATAAGATACTAACTTTGAAGTGGAATGCATTAAATTTTCTAATGTACCCAGATATATTTATAGATTATCCACATTGTGCAATCATCTATTTGTCTGTTTTTTGATCAATATCATACTGATTTGATTACAAAGTTTAGCTAAAGATTCTGATAACTGGAAAATAAAGTCCCCTCTCACTTTTCTTTTAGAAATATTTCTTGGCCTTTCTGAAGCATCTATTTTTTCTTCCAAGAAAACATTGAGTATTTTAAATTAAAAGAAAAATAGTGAAAATTCTATTTGGAATTGTAATAAATGTCTAATACTTTGGTAATAATATTTATATAATATCAAGTATTTTCATTTAAGAAGACACTATACCTTTTCATTTATTTTTGGTATTTGTCTTTAAAAGTTTTCCTCAAAACTTCATAGTTATGACAATATGGTTATGTTTATAAGATAAGTGCTATTTTTTTACACTTTCACATCTAAATGCTTATTATGAATAGAAAAATGTAATTGATTGTTTTATATTTATGAAGTATCCAGCTATCTTTTAAAAATTTCTTAATAATTCTTGTAGTGTTTCCTTTGTATTTTGTCTTTTTGAGACTCCTTTGTTAGATAAAAAATTCAAACTTCAAAAATGTTATATTTTCTACTGTTCAAATTAATTTTATTGTTTGCAGTATTTTCATATTGCTACATACTCCATATCAATATTGTATAGCAATGTGATAAAAATCCCTCTCTGATTTCTGATTTTAATTGAAATTATGTTAGTGTTTGGCAATTTAGAATAATATTTGATGTGTTTTCTTTAATAGGTAACATTTTAAAGTAGCTTTCTTCTATTCTTATTTTTATTAGTGCTTTACTTAGAAATGGCTGCTGAATTTTGAATTTTTCATTTTCTATTGATATAACCAAAATGTTTTTCTATTTAATTGTTATTTAATGGGTTATGTTGCTAGATTTCCTGACATTAAACAGTTCATTTCTAGAATAGAATTATACTTATGACTGCGCTTGATGGTTCATGCTTATAATCTCAGCACTTTGAGAGGCTGAGGCAGGATGATCACTTAAGCCCAGGAGTTCGAGACCAGCCTGGACACCATAGGGAGACCCCATCTCTACAAGAATAGAAATAAAAATAATTAGCTGCATGTGGTGGCTCATGCATGTGGTCCCAGCTACTTGGGAGGCTAAGGTGGGAGGACTGCTTCATCCTGGGAGGTTGAGGCTGTGAGAAGCCATGATCAGGCCACTGTACTCCAACCTGGATGACAGTGAGATCTTGTCTCAGAAAAAAATAAATAAATTATACTTGATTGCAGGGGGTAGACTTTATTTGCTAATATTGTTAATATTTGGAATATATGTTTATAGGTGACCTTTGGTACTGTTTTAATCATATTTTGATATTTAAGGGTGCTAATTTCATAATATTAATTGGGCAGCATTTAATATTTTGCTGATGTCTAGAATGGTTTAAATAACATTGGAATTATCTGTTAAGATTAGATAAAATTCAGCTGTGAAACCATCTGCTACTGGTGATTTATTCAGTTATGAATAAATAATTTTCTAATTTAAACAATTTTCTAATCTATTCTTTGGTAATTAAAGTATTGATGGTTTCTTTTTCTTGAATTAATTTTGATTATTTATATATTGCTGGAAAAATGTCCCTTTACTATAGATTTTCAAATTTGATGCAATCAAATTGCATGTGTTATTGTCTTATAATTATTTTATTCTTTTCTATATTTTTCATTGTCTCCTTTTTGATACCTTCTTTCCAGTCTCCGACATTTTGCTTTCTCTTTTCTTTCCTCTTTTATTGAGACTTACAAAGGGTTTAGTCTATTGATCTTTTCAAATAACTGGCTTTTAAATGTATCTGTTCTTTCTTTTTACATTTCTGTTTTTTGTTTCATTACTTTCAACTTTTACATTTACAACTTCTCTTTTCCTTGTTTCAGTATTTGTTATTTATTTTACATTTTAAATTGAATGTTTGGTGTCTTTAATGTTTATCTTTTTAGAAAATAATGACTTAAGGCTATAAAATTTCCTTTGTGTACAGCTTTCACTGGTTTTACAGTGTGTTCTTTTTATTGCTTTATGTGATTGTTTTCCACTTTAATTTTGATATCCACTTTGATTCAATAATTAACAAAAAGTATGTTTACAAATTTGTAATTAGTTACAATATTTTCACCTTTTTATTATTTATATATTAAATTATTGCATTACAATGAAAATAAAATGACTTGTTAAATCTCTTCTTTAAAAAAAATTTTAAGAGTTTTTTTGTGGTCAAGTATATGTTGAATTTTAGTAAATATTCCATAGATTTGAATAGCTATATACAGATATATATATTCAATTCTCCATTTAAGAGTTATAAGTGATAAAGTTTTCTCTCTCTATATATATTTAAAATATATAAATTTATAAATATTTATATGTTATATGTTATATATCATATATAATATAAATATATATCAATATATCTATTTTAGAGACAGAAATCTAGCTCTGTTGCTCAGGCTGCAGTGCAGTGGCTTTATTTTTAAATTGAGTTTGTTGGTTGTTCTTTTCAATTTCTCTGTGCTTTAAATTTTTTTCTATTAAAGCTGTGTGCTTGATTTGAAAAGAGGTATATTTGTCTGCCATGTCAATGTCAAGCACCCCTCATCTGCTGCACATTTCTCTGCTCCTATTTATAAACAAGATCCCATTTTTTTTTTCCACCAAGGCATTCTACTTCTAATTGTCACCCCACTCACTCCACTAAAATAAATTCTTCAGCATACTTTCACTTGCTTATCTTCTCTGTTTTATTTTCATCAGATGAAAAATTTGGAATGTTTTTATTCCTAAGTCTCCTCTCTACCCCAAACCCACTCTTCCACAGGCTCCTATGTTTTGTTGACATAGTGAAATACTTTTAATTCTAAACTCATCAGGCTTTCATTTCAGTGTTTCTTTTTATTTCAAGAATCCTTATTTAGCACTTAAACTCCACATTCTTAGATTCTCATTATATATTTAGATTTAAATTCATACTTTTTAAATATATAAATATACATAGATATAGTTAGAGAGCTGAAGTGTGTGTGTGTGTGTGTGTGTGTGTGTGTGTGCGCACTGTACTAAAGTGCTCTTCAATTTCTTTGTTCAACTGATCTCCCCAGCCTCTCTATTCCACTGGGTACCTGTATCCTTTGTTCTTCTTACTTCAGGTTGTTATTCTAATGGGTTATTTTTCTTTGTGGACTCATGGGAACCTGGATACAGATTTTGGAGTGCCAGTGGTCCCCTAAGTGAGGGAAAGCAAAGCATCCCCTGCCTAATTCCCTTAGGAATTGTGTAACAGGGAGGCAGAGAGACTCTGTCTAAGCAATGAAAAGAACATTTCTATTCCTCTTTCTACTCACACTTTCCTATCGTCAGAAATAGGGAAGTCTCAGCCCACCAGACATCCCTCCTTGGGCTTTGTGGAGGTCAGGCTCAGAACCCTCACTTAAGATTAAGTTGACCTTAGCTGCCTGGAGTGCACAGAACTCTGAGACTTTTCCCAGCATTCATCAAGCACAAACTTTATTTTGAGGGTATCTAAGTCTGGTTTTCAGACAAATGCCTAACCCATGTTGGGAAAGAACTCCACATTTTCTCCTCTATCAAGACTTTTTGGAACTCAATAATTTATACTCAACAGCTCACCAACACCAATTGCTGCTTGTCTCAACATAGACAAACAAATTCAAGCTAGGAATGAATAGAAAATAAAATACTGAAATTCTATCACTATCTTTCCATAATCCTCTTAGAACCGAATTACAGTTTTTCAATTAATTAATTATATGACTAATTAGAACAACTTTAAAATGAAGGAGTAAGCAGAGATGAAAAAGAGCAGGATCTGGTCATGTGTAATATAATGTGGTGGAAGTTGTTTTTACGGATGCCTAAAATCCTTCAAGTAATCACTACCTTTCCTATGCCTCAGCTCATGTGATGCCAGTCTTGATAAATTGCACTATTAGTTAGAAACACTTCTGTTGCATGTAACAGAAAAATAAATATATATGGCTTATATAAAAATGGAATTTATTTGCTCATCTATTTGGAGCCAAGCAGACTCTGGGAAGAATAGGAACATTGGACTTTGGACAATTAATTACTATTCAATTATGTTATTGGTGACTAGTTTCTGCCTAACTTCTATTTTTTTCTGTGGCAAAACTATTCCATCTCAAGAGTCTAAGATATCTACCCAAAACCTCAGGGATATTGGGTTTCTTGGTCATGCCCAATGGCAAAGAAGTCTTTTCCATTAGCTCAACAAGAAGAGCATGTGAACTTTTCCAGAAGCTCCCAGCACACATCAACCACATTTCATTGGCCCTATGTGGATCAAATACCGTCATGGACAAAAAAACTGTCCTATTCTTTGGCTTGTACAAAAGTGATCAAGATCACATAAAGACACAGATAATGCCCACCAAAACCATGTTTGTCAGGGTCACCAAAGATTTCTCCTTTGACAAATCTAGGAATCAATTCACATTCCTCATTTTACTTGATTTATTAGTAGTATTTGATGCAATTGATCATCCACACCTTCTTGAAAGACTTTGTTCCCTTTGCTTCCATGATGGTACACTCCTGGTTTTTTTCCTACCTCACTAACTGCTTGAGTTTAGGCTCCTTTGCCAGTTCTTCCTCAAGGTCCAATATCTAACAGATGGAGAGGGCTTGAAACAGTTTTTAGACCTCTTCCTTTTTCTGTCTATACTCACTGCCTTCAAAGTCTTAATTTCATGGCTCTAAATATGAATTATACAAACATGTACAATAAACATCATCATCTAGAAGATATCAAATCAATGTCATCTTTCTTATCACTAAATGCAAGAGAAATGTTATTTGATTTACTGCTAACAGAACCCTATCATGTAGATTCTGTTATTAACCCCATTTTACAGGTGAGAGAATGAGACTTAAGACATAATAAATAACTTGGGCAAGATCACACAGCAAGAAAGTGATAGAGCCAAGCCTGGAATCTCAACAGATACATTGCAGAGCTGTTCTTAACCAGCACATGTTACTGTCTCTATGGTGTCAATAACTTCTTGATATGTATCACTTCTGAAAGGCGTTTATATGCTCACAGGTGGTAATCTGAAGTCATTAGGATGTCTTGCTCTCAGGAGCCTATTTCCCTGATGTCAAGGATTTCCTAAAATTTAAAGTTTTCTACTGTTTTAAATGACTTCAGAATTTTCAGTAGCGAATTTTCCTGCTCCTGGGAAAATTTTAAATGCCAAATTACCACTGATTATGTTTTCCTGAAAAAATAAAAATAAATTGCTCAACACACTAAAAAGAAGCAGCTTGAAACACTCTTTAAAAATTATTTCCCTGGCTTTATTTTATTCTCAACCATCTTATTGAAATGATAACTTTGGAAAGTAAAGCATAAAAATAATAAAATAAATACGGTGATAAAAAAATAATGAAATAAAATAACTTTGCTTTCTTGTCCTCCTTTTAAAATCTGTATTTCATCTTCCCCATTCCATTAAAATAATCTCTCAGTTACCAAATTCAATAGACATTTTTCAGTCTTTGTTTTACTCAGTTTTCATCTGGCATTTAACAGTGCTGATCACTCTATTCCTGAACCTATTTTCTCCTTTGACTTCCATGATATTATACTGTTCTGAATTTCCTCCTACTTCCATGACATTTTCTTTAGAATACTACTTACGCAAAGTATGCTTAAGCTTGGTTTTCTTCAGGCTTTTAAGTGCTCTTCTCTCCCCGGATAATGTCATCCATTTAAATTGCCATTTAAAACCAAATCACCCCTGGGAGGCGAGGCAGGCAGATCACGAGGTCGGGAGTTCTAGAGCAGCCTGATCAACATGGTAAAACCCCGTCTCTACTGAAAATACAAAAATTAGCCGGGCACGGGGTATGCGCCTGTAATCCCAGCTACTCAGGAGCCTGAGGCAGGAGGATTGCTTGAACCCAGAAGGCGGAGGTTGCAGTGAGCTGAGATTGCACCACTGTACTGCAGTTTGGACGACAGAGCAAGACTGTCTCAAAATAAAAAAAGAAAGAAAGAAAGAAAACAAAACAAAAACAAAAACAAAAACAAAAAAACCCGAATCACCCTAAATACGTATCTTCAAGAAAAGGTCTTCAGTCCAGCTAAATATGTATCTTTGGCTTGAGGTCTTCAGTTCAGAATGAAGGTAGTCTATAAGTCCTTCAGTCAACATATGCAGAGCTAAGCAGTCTGGCTCCCCTCTCTCCTTATCTGCATTACTGATATGCCGCAATCTCTATCCAAATCCATAAAACTACTTCCTCTGTTTTCTCACTTTCAACAGCCAGTTGGTCAGCAATTGTTATATTGCAAGTCTGCCTTTACAGCATCACCACTGGCCTTGCAATTCAAGCACTGTTCATGTTTAGCCTGAACTGTTATAATAGTTTACTATTGGATGTTTTCTGATTTCAGACTTGTCCTTGCAATCTTTTGGCCATACTGTTACCAGAGTGACCTTTCCAAATTGCAAATCTGACCATATCATTCCCCAGATGAGTTCCTTCAGTGACTCCCTGATGGTCAGAGGGTGATGTTCAAACTCAACAAAATCATTTGTAATATGGTCCCAGTCGGCTTTTACAGCTCAAGTTCTTTCTCTTCTCTTTCTCCTTTTTATTCTCTTTCCCTCTCTTCTTTATTTTCTTTTCTTCTCACACCCTTTTCTTCCTCTTTTTTCACTGATAAACTGTTCATAGTTCTTTGAAGATCATAGGGTTGTTTTATAGGCCTAGAATATCTGAAACACATTTTCCTATCTTGTTTATCCATTGAACTTCTATTTATCCTACCATGACTGGCTCATATGCTATGCTTTGTATGTATAATTTCTCCAAACTGAGTTAATTACCTACTTCCTTTTACTACTTTTGGAACTTGCTTACACTTTATTAAACATAAAGCTATCTAGCTACAACTTATTTGAACTCTTTGGCTCTCATTAGATGGCCAATTCCTTGAGGGTAGTAATTCTGTTCTTGCTTTTTTATTCCTTATCACAATGCTCAGCACATTATGTAAAGTCAATATTTGCTAAGCTGGGCTTAACTGAAAGTGTAAGTTAGAAAATTTCCCTTGAAATATTAATAGTACTTCTAGAAGTGACATTATACATTTTAATATCCCCTTACTATGTACTGTGCAGTCACTTATTTAAGTGCAGCCTTCTATTAAGTCTAAGTAATTTTCACCTAAGTTAACCATATAAGAAGTCACATTTATTATTCCATGGCATTAAGACAGCATTTAGTATGACTAACAAAATACATATTTTATTTTGTGCTAAAATTCTTAAATTTTTGTATGGAAAAGTCACTTCTGTTTTCTCACGGAAATGACAGCAAAGGCAGTGCCATCTGAGGTAGCATTAATAGGTGAATCCAAATACATTTGATTGCATTATTTTGAAGAAATATGTTTCATATTCCTGAGACATCTATTTTTGTAGTTTCAAATTTATAGCATATATAGAGATTATTAAATAATGTTAAGAATTAATTCTGATTGTTATTGGAAATAACTCAGTTAAATTTAGCTTTTTAAAACAGATTTAACAACTGCAGAAAAATGATATTTGCAGTTCTGTTTTTGTAGTTAGAGCATACCAAAAATTAATTGCTGTAGACCTTGTCTCCCAATAGTTCTGTTTTTAATTTCTGTCATCTCCCTCAAACCTTTAAACTTGACAGAAATAGAATGTGGTGAAGATTTTGCTTCCCATGAATAAATAAAATGTTTATTAATGCTAATTTTTAGCCCTTTTAGAGCTTGGTTTATAATGGGAAAGACTTATAAAATGTACTCCTGTGTAACTACTTCTGCCTTTTCTTTAAGTCATAAACTGTTGGTATATATTTTTTATTGTGGTGAAATTCGTGTAATATAAAAATAACCTTTCTAAAGTGAACAATTCAGTGACACTTAGTACATTTACAATGTTACACAACCATCAACTCTCTCTAGTTAGTTCCAAAACGTTTTTATTGTGCTAAAAGGTGACCCTGTACATACTAAGCAATTACTCTCCATCACTCACCCTCTTATTCCCTGGTAATTCAGTTTTCTATAGATTCACCTATTCTGGAAGTTTCATATAAATGGAATCCTACAATATATAGCCTTTTGTGTCTGGCTTGTTTAACTTATAATAAAGTCTTTATATCCACTTTGTAGTATGTATCAATACTTCATTCCTTTTAATGACTGAATAATATTTTGTTGTATGTGTATAGATCACAATTTGTTTATCCATTCACCTGTTGAACATTTGAATTGTGTCCACTTTTTTACTTTTGTGGATAGTGCTGCTATGAACATTCATATACAAGTATGTTTTAAGTACCATTTTCAATGAGCTGGCATGTTTTTGACAAGGATATAAGAGTAAGTTTGCTGACTTTTTGAAAGCTATTTGAAAATGTGACTGAATATTATAGACAATTTTCCTATCTTGGGATGTGTCTAAAGAAACCAAATTTTAAAGCTTTGAGTACTTTTTTTCTCTTGAAACTGACACTTTTGTTTCTTACAAAAAGTGTCAGGACTGACAGTTACAGGAGAATTCAATTCAACTGTTCATATTGGTTGAACCAATCTCTGTGAAAATTAATTTCTATTATATATCAGGTACTGAATTCAGTTGGTAGTATAGAAGCAAATTTCACTTTCAAAAAAGCATATAGATATTGAGAGAGATACTCAAATAATATAAGACAAAAACACATTGGGATGTGGCCATGCCTCAGAGTCTGCCCAGGATGCTACAGAGCAACAAGAGTGAGCACCTCATCCAATCCGGGCAGCTCAGCCAGACTTCCAAGAGGAGGAATCTGAACTCTTTTCAAATATTACAAAGGAAAAGTACAAATTTCCACAATCAATTCTTCTGTCTTACTCCCCAGAGGTAGATAATGTACCCTTCTGGGATATTTTTGTGTACAAAAAAAAAAAAGGCATACATTTGGGTTGAAAAGACACGCAGACAAATATATCAGTAGGTATATAAATTTTAAAGTGGAATCAAACTATTCATATTGTTTTGTAAATGCCTTTTGCACTTAACTATTGTAATTTTATTCCTCAGATACCGATGAGCTGAGCCTGAAAATGTATGAGTTAGTCTGGTGAAGAAAATTGTGAGGATATTTTGTGCAAGCAACAGCAGGGGTAAAAGTGTGGAGATGAGGAAGAGCACTGTATATCCTACACCTCTAAGTAAGTCAGTCCTTTTGGAGAGGGAAGCAGAAACTAGCATCTAAACTTGATAGAGCTGAAAGTGGAAAAGACTGATGATTTTAGATAATCTTTAACTACATTTGAATGATTTTATGATGATCAAACTCTACTTTTTAAGTCTTTTCATTGTCCTTCTTTTCTTCTTATGTGTCCCTTTCAGGTTCTTAGTGAAACCTCATCTAAAACAGATTTTAATTTCCCCCACAAACAACTATTTCACTGTGTTTGTTTACTTATCCAGGCATGGCCCTGAATTGTGTGCAATTTCCCAAAATTTCAGTCTAGTTCAACATTATGTGTGTAATGATGATAGTCTAAGCACTGTGATAAAATGCAGGTGATAAATGGATACATGGAAAAAAATCCATGTCTTAATGTTATAAGATAATAGAGGATCTGTAGATATGGATAGGGAGGTATTGTATAGATAATTTAGAACTATATATCATGACCCTCAGCCCTCAAACTGTTGAGGCCAGGGAAGGCTTCTTGGAATAAATGAATACAAATTATTTAAGACAAGAAGTGTGGGCAAACGTTTCAGGTAAAGTATCAAGCAAAATAAAGATAGCTAGGTTTAGAAAAATACAAGCAGTTTCATCTTTTGGAGCATAATATGGCACATTGTGTTGGAAGATGCAGAGGTGAAGAAGTGGTGATCGTAGTGTGCAGTGTTAAAGAGCTTGAACTTGATAAGAAGCCACTGAAAAATATTTAAAGGTGATAGAAATGGTTGGAGAGTGTGGATTTGAAAAGAGCAAGATTATAGTTAGGAAGACAAGTTAACAGGCCATTACAATACTCTGGCTGAAAGATTATGGGGTCTGAACAATAGCAGTGAATGGGAAAGCATTGGTGAGAAGATAACTGAATTAATAAATGTCTTAAAATTAAAATCAGAACTTAATGCTAAGAAGAAGAAATGCTAAGAGGATAGTAGAAACAATGGATGTAACCTAGATTTGTACTTTTGGTGATGGGGAAAATGCCTGTGTTAAGCATTCAAATCTGTATCCAACGAATGTGTGGTTCAGAGACTTGAGGGCAGGTTAAAACTGGAGAAATAGTCTGGGCAACATGGCAAGACCCCATCTCTACAAAAAAATTTAAAATATAAATAAATTAGCCAGATGTGGTGGTGCATGCCTGTAATCTCACCTACTTGGGAGGCTGCAGTGAGAGAACTGCTTGAGCACAGGAGGTCATGGCTACAGTGAGCTGTGATTGCACCACTGCACTCCAACCTGGATAGTTGAAGCTGTCATACAGAGAGAATCTATGGGATAAAAAGGGTTGATAATAGAAGTATGGAGCAGAAGAGTAGCTAGCTTACAAATGGGAATGTCAAATAATGACCAGAATATTAAAAATCAAACCAAGAGTGAGTGTCATGGAGTGCAATAGGAGGATAGTGAAACACCGCAGAGAAGACCACTTAAAGACCGAAGCCCAAGAGTTATCCTATGAAATTCTCCAGTTGCTGTGAATTCTTAGGTTAATTACAAATAGTCTAATAAATTTATAATTTATAAATTATAAATAGAGAAACTCATGTGATTTTGTGATATTAATATCACAAGTGAGCTAATCCATTCCACTGCCACCTAGACAAAATAGATACTTTCTTTAGTGACACTTTAAACATTATATTACTCATTTAAAATGACGTTCAGTAAACCTATTTAGAATAAACACTAAAACTGGAAATGTCTTAGTTAAAATTTAACTTGTTTATCATGTGCTTGTTGTAAATGATTGTTTAAAAACACTCAGTTAGCTAGAACAATTAATATAGGGAGATACAGCTTATGCCTCTTCAGTTTAGAAACTGCTGGAATAAAAACATTCTTACAGCCAGGTCAGCAATATCCCACACAAAGTTGTTACTTCTTTCTTATGAGGTTATAAACACACTTGATATTTATTTTCCTACTCTCCTCTCCCAAAGTAAAATAATTACAAAAAAACTTTAAAAATTCTCTACACATTCATTATTTTTATCTTGTTTTTATCCCTATAGCTATTAATTGAAATCACTTGAAAAAGAGTTGACTATATAGATTAAAACATAATAATCTCCAGATTAAACGGAAAATGTGTAGGAATATTTTCCTTCAAATTGATACTGAAAAAGAGAGAACTTTCAAGCTTCTTAAACTATCTAAAAAATGTATCTGAAGAAATTCTAGATAATAAGATAAAAGATGGCCATTACCAAGCCATTTTGACAAGGATTTGGAGTCTGAGACAAATGCAACCTTTGACCATATCATACCAATTTTTATTCATGTGAAATATGTATTAATAGCAAAAAGCTTTTAAAAAATGAATAGAGATGCTTCACAGAATAGTAACGAAGAGCCTGAAGGTGTATCCTACCTGATGGTCAGATCTGGTTCACCTGTGCTGAGTTTGTTTACACTATTTGTCCTTTGGGTCATTTTTGGCATTCACTGATGAAATCTCTGTCAGGACAGTAGTTGCTCTGTCCCTCTTACCTCTTTCAGCTTTTACCTCTTGCTGTTATTTCTCCAAAGTGGCATTGAATTATTCAAATTACAGAACAGAGCAATTACTGTCCTCTACCCTCCTGGAGCTATGGTCTTTATATTTAGTTTGGTGTTCCCATAATTCGAAAACAATCTGTAAGAAGGCACATAGTTTTGTTCTCTATAGTTGAATATGTCATCTCTCTATGATACAGCCTCCTTTCTTATTTCCCTAATTAGTAGATTGGCTTCACAGACCCAAGGCGTATTAGGGGCTTCTTTCATACACCCTCTTTTTTATTGGAGATATTTGAATCAGTTCAGTCACATGAATATTTACTGAGCTAGATTCAAAACACTACGTGAGGTACCACAGAAATCCTGAAGTGGGTAAAGCAAAATTATTGACCTTAAATATCTTGCAATTTGTTAAATGACTTTAATACACAGTAAAGTAGGGCCCTAAGATTCATATAAAAATTCACACTAAAAATAAGGGACAGATCATATCTGGTTTAGAAGATAAAGAAAGGGTTAATGGAGTGAGATCACAATGTTTGAGATTTGTCCACTTGAAGGAAAGAGGGTAGGAACAACTGAATTCCTTTACTGGATTATGTCATTTCAAGCTTATAACTTTATAAGTATAAAATTATAATTTTATAATTATAAAAATTATAACTGTGAGGTAGGAATTATGCACATTTAACAGATTATAAAACAGGATTAGAGAAACGAAGTACTTTGCCAACAATTAGACAGCTGATTACTGAGAAATGGAATGCAATACAACATGACCCCTGACTCCAAAGCTCCCAGCCCTTCTCTCCATCATGTTTGCTGCCTTTTAAGTGTCAGGAAGGGAAAGACACCTTAGAAGGATGAAAGCACAGTTTCTATTTGGAGGGGCAATCAGATTTGACTGGAATGTGTAGGCATTGAGGGAAAGTAGTAGGAAATAAGATTGGGAATGTGTGCCAGGCCTGTATATTTTGAAGGATCTTGAATACCAGGGTGTAAATGTTTATTTGGTAGGCAGTGAAGAGCCCTTGATGATTTAGAGCCACAGAGTAAGATGAGACCCTGTGGATAAGAAAGAATAATCTGATAGCAGTGCTCAAGATGGACAAGAGGTCTTTCTTTCTCTCTCCTGTTATGGAGCTTCAGTTAAAAATAATAAGGACGTAAACAAGGTGGAGTAAATGAGGGTCACAGGAAGAAGAATGCAAGAAATACTTTGGAGATAGAATCTACATGACTAGATGTTGACGGAATTTTAGAGGTGAAGGGGAAAGAAAAGCTGAAAACAACTTAGCTATTATGAACATGAACATATGAAGAAATGGAATTCTTATTACCTATAAACCACAGAAGGATCTCATCTGGGGTAGAAAGTTGTTAAACTAGTTTAGGATTATGCTGAATTTATGGTTCAGATAAGTGATTTAGGAAACAACAGCTAAGAAATAGCTGAAAATGTGAGTCTGAAGCTCCAAAATGAGCCCTGGGACAGAGAGGTAGATTTATAGTCATCTGTATGAAAATAATGATCAGAGCTGGGCAGTGAATAAGAAGACCTTTGAGAGAAGAAAGGTACAGAGAAATCTGGGAAATTATGATGAGGAGGAAGTTGATTATGAAGTTTTCTCAAACACTTTGGAAACACTGCATCTGAATTATTAATCTTCATCTAGATCCCGCAAAGGCAAATGTTTTTTTCCATACTCGTGTATGTCAGCCATTTGCTGAAATTACAGACTTCAAAGTATGCATGTTTCATTTGGTACTTCCGCCTAATTATTTAATCATCTTCTGAGCTTCATCTTTTGCTATCTGCTTGAATAATAATTGGTGATGTCAAGCATGAAAATGAACCCCTTTGAGAGTACAACATGTTTTATATATATTTAATACTGAAGTTCATCACAGATGATTAGGCATACGTTTGAGTTTCCATCTACTGATTTAAAAGCATCTTAAATTTGTTTCAGCTTCTTGTTAGATTAAAGGCTTGATCTTTCTTTCTTTTTTTTTTAAACTCACTGACTGTGATGAACAAAGGATGGGGTAGAAATCATATACAAGGGGCATTAGGGAACCATGGTAAAAACATCATGAGAATAATCAGAATACAGTCTAAATAATTTGTTCTCTGTTTCTCCTGTCTTTTCTTTTAATCATGCTATTCTTTGAAATACTATGAATCAGTGATGTGTTTTAAGAAACCCAACCCAAATCTATGAAATATAATTTAGAGGTGCTGATTTATATTTAAAGAGAAATATTTGTTTCATTAATTTATGTAGCATTGCTAGGTTGGGGTATTTAAGCTTTTATTGGCAGATTCTTATTTTCTTGGGAGAGATAGGGTATTGAGGCTTAAAACAACAATAACACAAAATGGCCTCAGTGGAAGGCGTTCTCGTCTGCTGGTGTCTGGCTTTCTGTTTCTGGAGCCTTGCTAACTACATCACAGCTTGGGTCCCCAACCCTGTCTTTTCCTAAGCTTCTCCCACCTTTGGCTTTTGTTTGGCTTACCCACTAGGTTCCTTTAAGCATTGCCTCCTTCATTCCACAATGAATGTCTTTCTGAAGAGTTGCCTATCAGTTTGGCTCTTGTTGGAGTCTACGTTCTCTTTTTATTGAGGACTTCCACAGAATCTGATGTTGACCGACTTTCTTCAGGGCTAGATCTCAGCTATTCTGGCTTCCATACTGGCCCCCATTCAGAATGACCCTACCCAAGTAACTTCACTTCTCTCATTCCAAGTGCAGGGTGGGAAACAACCCCTTCTCATGTGCATAACATGAGATTTGGGTGGGGACACAGATTCAAACTATATCAGTTAGTATGTGCATAACATTTACACATGTGAGTGCTCAGCATGAGTAACTTCTGGGCATACATAGCATCTTAATAAAAGAACAATAAATGTTCAGAGACATGATAAGACAAAGGGTAAAGACTTTGAGTTTCTAGGTGTGGCAAGTTGTGGAAAAGCAATCATATGGGGAAATTAATGGCAGATAAGGGCCAATTTTAGCAAGGTTTGTTACGTAGATCTCACTGGTGCAGTCTTCAGGCTGATAAGGGTGCAGGTTATCTCTAGTGAGTAACTTCTGTCCTCCTTGGAGATAGGGAAGGGGGACATCTTTACAAATTTATGTTGCGCTTTTAGGCAAACAGGGGGAGGGCAGACGGCTTTTTGTAAACTGCTTTTTTTCAGTTGCTTTCAGCTCAGAAGAAGTCTTCTGACAAAGTGGTGTATTTTGCTACTCTTCACAAGCTGTCAGCTGGGACTTGAAAGTTACTGTGAGTTAAGCCTGAATCATAAAATAAAATATGTCTAGAACTGCATGTAAGTTAATGGGAAGATAAAATGTGTTCACATTAATTTTACCTATTTTCAGCTGCTCAAGATTACAACTATTACCTAGACTAGTAATTTTTCTTATTTATCATTTCTGAAAGACTCACCTGGGGTGTTTGGTAATATAATCCAGACCTCCTTCTGGAGACTTGGATTCAGTGGGTTTGGAACCTTGGGACCTTGGATCTTATTTTTTTTAACTGGAACCCCAACTCTTTGCCACTCAAAATATAGACAATGTACCAGCAGCACTGGTGTTATTGGGAGCACGTCAGAAATGTTTTTAGGTATGCCGAGAATGCAAGACTGTTACTGGAAAGGGGTCCTGATCTACACCCCAAGAGAGGCTTCTTGGATCTCGTTCAAGAAATAATTCAGGGCGAGTCTGTAGAGTAAAATGAAAGTGAAGCGGCATCGTTTGTGTGGGGTAAATACTCAAGGTGTGTCTCCTCACTCCAAGGAAATCAAATACGCAGACACACAAGAAGTGGATTTAGTGGCAGAGGTTTAATAGGCAAAAGAAAGAGAAAGGAGAATAGCAAAGTGCACCGGATTTTATAGACTGACTTAAGGAGACAGTGTCTGATTTACATAGGGACCAAAGATTGGTTGGACCAGGTGTGACATTTACATAAAACCCAGGGAAGATGGCTGCTCCACCCTAATCTTCTATTATGCAAATGGAGTATTTGCCTGGCCAGCAGCATGTTGCCTGCTCCTTACTATATGCATGGTTTGGAAGGAAAAGGGAAGATGGAGCCACCATGTTGACCATGCCTAGCCCCCAGGGAGCCTTTTCCCATTGTTTTAGCTGCTGGCATTCACCCCTGTAAGCTTTCAGCTTGCTTATCCATGTTTGCAGCTCAATTTTACAAGCTGCTTTTTGTTAGAAAAGAAATAATTTGGGGGCTGTTTTTTACTAAAAGGGAAATCTTACAGAGGACTTCCTTACCCTTACTATTGGCCTAAATAATTTCTTTTTAACTCCTATATCGAAAGCAAGTTTATTAGGAAGGTAAAGGAATAAAGAATGGCTACTCCATAGACAGAGCAGCCCCAAGGGCTGCTGGTTGCCCATTTTTATAGTTATTTATTGATGATATGCTAAACAAGGGGTTGATTATTCACACTTCCCCTTTTTAGACCATATAGGTAACGTCCTGACATTGCCATGGTATTTGGAAACTGTCATGGCACTGATGGGAGTATAGCAGTGAGGACAACCAGAGGTCACTCTCATGGCCATCTTGGTTTTGGTGGGTTTTGGCTGGCTTCTTTACTGCAACCTGTTTTATCAGCAAGGTCTTTATGACCTGTATCTTGTGCTGACCTCCTATCTTCCCCTGTGACTTAGAATGTGTTAACTATATGGGAATGCAGCACAGTAGATCTCAGCCCTGTTTTACCCAGCCCCTATTCAAAATGGAGTTGCTCTGGTTCAAATGCCTCTAACAAGACCATCAGTACTCTTCACCTGAGACACTTCTTAGGATTTTATTTTCCAGAGCAACCTTGAGAAATGAAGTCATGTTCCCCCTGGGACAAAGAGGTTCATTTCCTTATCTCTCGCTATAAAGTGGTAGGTTCTCCAAGAGCAGTGTTTTTGGTTTGTTTGGTTTTTGGTTTTTGGTTTTTGGTTTTTTTTCTGTAATACAATCTACAGCACAGGCAAGCATCCTCCTAGACCCTCCTTCACATTTTCCCTGCAGGCTTGCGCAGGGGAGCTGATGCACAAACGGCTTGCTGTCCTGTGAGAAAAAAGAAAAAAGGCCTTTATTTCTGACCCAGGAGTACCACGTCCTCCACCAGTATTAGACGAAATAGTTTCAGACAGAATTTATTTTTTTCTTTAAACAAATAAATGAATATATGCATTGAACTTAGAAATAGACAAAGAAATGAGACAAATTCCGTATTTGTGGACATAGGTAATTGTGATGGTTAATACTGAGTGTCAACTTGATTGGATGGAAGGATACAAAGTATTGATCCTGGGTGTGTCTGTGAGGGTGTTGCCAAAGGAGATTAACATTTCAGTCAGTGGGCTGGGAAAGGCAGATCCACCCTTAATCTGGGTGAGCACAATTTAGTCAGTTGCCGGTGCTGGTAGAATATAAGCAGGCAAAAAATGTGAAGAGAGAGACTGGCCTAGCCTCCCAGCCAGACTGCATCTTTCTCCTGTGCTGGATGCTTCCTGCCCTCGAACATCGAACTACAAGTTCTTCAGTTTCGGAACTCAGACTGGCTCTCCTTGCTCCTCAGCGTGCAGATGGCCTATTGTGGGACCTCGTGATCACATGAGTTAATGTTAAATAAACTCACCTTTATACATATATCTAGTCCATTAGTTCTGTCTCTCTAGAGAACCCTGACTAATACAGTAATGTTCCTTACCTCTGCGAGAAAAAGTACCTAAATAATATTAACAATCCGTTATCATCATCCATCATTGTCATCATCAACAATATGTTGTTTTGATAAAATAGTGCATTTTCTTTGTTTTTAATTTTTAAAGGAAAGAGGTCTAATTGTCTCACATTTCTGCAGGCTTTATGGGAAGCATGTTGCTGGCAACTGCTTGGCTTCTAGGGAGGCTTCAGGAAGGTTACAGTCATGACAGAGGGTGAAGGGGGAGCAGGCACATCACAGGTGAAAGCAGGAGCAAGAGAGTGGGAGGGAGGTGTGATACACTTAAATGAACAGATCTCATGAGAACTCACTCACCATCACAAAGGCAGCACCAAGGCATGCAGGATCTGCCCCCATGATCCAAACACCTTCCACCAGGCCCCATCTCCAGCACTGGAGATTACAATTCAACATGAGATTTGCGGGGTGATAAATATCCAAACTATATCACATGTTATATAGCACATAATACCTATTTTCATATATTTCCAATAAGAAAAACTTCTATCATGTGTTGGTATGCTTAAGTATCACCTAATGCTTACTAAGGCTTTGCTTTGATGCTTACCATTATACATGAGGGTCTTGGCTCTACACAGGTACTAATTAAGAATCAATCTGTCTGCTCGGTTTCTTGCCATACAGTTATTTGTCCGATGTTTCCTTCAGCCCATTTTTCAAGCCCGCAGGTAGAATAACAGCATTGTGAACAAATGTGGGCCTTTAATTCTAAGAAAAAGGCTTTGCCTCCACATCCTGGAGGAGGTATTTTGTTTGTTCATTTGCTTGTTTTCATTTTGAAGGTGTCAGGGCTGCAGTTTTCTTCCTTTGAGAAGAAGCTGGTAAAGAAGCAGAAGTTCAGCATGCCATAAAATTAGTTCAAAGGCAAAATGGTCCAAGGCCAGCAAACTGAAAGTAATAAAAAAAATGTAATCTCAGCTTATGGCCTATGAGCATAAGTTAGAAAAGAAAATACATTATGAAAAATGAAATTGCTTTTTTTAAACTTTTAAGTTCAAGGGTACAAGTGCAGGTGTGTTACATAGGTAAACTTGTGTCATGGAGGTTTGTTGTGTAGATTATTTCATCACCCAGGTATTAAGTCTAGTACTCATTAGTTGTTTTTCTTGATCCTCCTCCTCCTTCCACCCTCTGCCCTCCAAAAGGCCCCAGTGTGTACTGTTCCCCTCTATGTGTCCATGTTTTCTCAACATTTAGTTCCCACTTACAAGTGAGAATATGTGGTATTTGGTTTTCTGTTCCTGCATTAATTTGCTAAGGAAAATGGCCTCCAGCTCCATCCACGTCCCTGCAAAAGACAAGATATTGCTCTTTTTTATGGTGGCACAGTATTCCATGGTGTATACATACCACATTTTCTTTATCCAGTCTATCATTGATGGGCGTTTAGGTTGATTGTATGTCTTTGCTATTGTGAATACTGCTGCAATGACCACACATGTGCATGTGACTTTATAATGTGACTTTGGGTATAAACTCAGTAATGGGATTGCTGGGTTGAATGGTATTTCTGCCTCTAGGTTTGTGACGAATCGCCACACTGTCTTCCACAACGGCTGAACTAATTTACACTCCCACCAATAGTGTATAAGCATTCCTTGTTCTCCACAACCTCACCAGCATCTGTTATTTTATGATTTTTTAATAATAGCCATCTGACTGGTGCAAGATGATATCTCATTGTGGTTTTCATTTGCATTTCTCTAATGATCAGTGATGTTGAGCTTTTTTTCATATGCTTGTTGGTTGCATGTATACCTTCTTTTGAAAAGTGCCAGTTTATGTCCTTTGTCCACTTTTTTATGGAGTTGTTTGCTTTTTTCTTGAAATTTTTTGAAGTTTCTTATATATGTATAAATTCCTTATACACTCCTTATAGATGCTGGATATTAGATCTTTGTTGGATGCATAGTTTGCAAAAATTGTCTTCCATTCTGTAGGTTGTTTACTCTGTTGATATATATATTATATATTTTATATATATAATTATATATATATAATTTGTTGATATATATATTATATATATATATTGCTGCACAGAAGCTCTCCAGTTTAATTAGATCCCATTTATCAATTTTTGCTTTTGTTGCAATTGCTTTTGGTGTCTTCATCATCAAATATTTGCCCATGCCTGTGTCCTGAATGGTATTGCCTAGGTTGTCTTCCAGGGTTTTTATAGTGTTGGGTTTTACATTTAGGTCTTTAATGCATTTGAGTTAATTTTTGTATATGGTGTAAGAAATGGGTCTAGTTTCAATCTTCTGCATATAGCTAGCCAGTTATCTCAGGCCCATTTATTGACTAGGGAATCCTTTCCCCATTCTTTGTGTTTGTCAGATTTGTTGAAGATCAGATATTTGGAGGTGTGTGGTCTTATTTCTGGGTTCTCTATTCTGTTCCATTGGTTTATGTGTCTGTTCTTGTACCAGTATCATCTTGTTTTGGTTACTGTAGCCCTGTAGTATAGTTTGAAGTCAGGTAGTGTGATACCTCTAGCTTTGTTCTTTTTGCTTAAAATTGCCTTGGCTCTATGGATTCCTTTTTGATTCCATGTGAATTTTAATATAGTATTTTTCTAGTTCTGTGAAGAATGCCAATGGTAGTTTAATGGGAATAGCATTGAATCTATAAGTTACTTTGGGCAGTATGGCTATTATAAAGATATTCATTCTTCCCATTCATAAGCATAGAATATTTTTCCATTTATTTGTGTCATCTCTGATTTCTTTGAGCAGTGGTTCGTAGTTCTCTTTGTAGAGATCTTTCACCTTCCTTGTTAGTTGTATTCCTGGGTACTTCTTTTTGTGGCATTTGTGAATGGGAGTTTATTCTTTACTTGGCTTTCGACTTGACTGTTGTTGGTGTGTAGGTATGCTTGTGGTTTTGCACATTGATTTTGTATCCTGAGACCTTTCTGAAGTTGTTTATCAGCTTCAGAACTTTTGGGCTGAGACTGTGGGGTTTTCTAGGTATAGGATCATGTCATCTGCTAACGTGGATAGTTTAACTCCTTCTGTTTGAATTTAAAGCTTTTCTTTCTTTCTCTTGCCAGATTGCCCTGGCCAGAACTTCCAATACTATGTTGAGTAGGAGTGGTGAGAGAAGGCATCCTTGAAAGGTTTATTTTCTTCTCTTTAAAGAATCTCTGTATTATAAAGCCAAATGCATATTATGCATATTATGAAGGTAGTCAGCAGCCTTTATTATCTATACTAATTCATGTATGACTTGTTGTTTTATCCTTTTGGATTGTCTTTCTATCTTATCTCTTTGAATTTGAACAGTTCCTTATAATAACGTGCTGATAACGTATAAGAGGGTGATTCACAGTTAGAGGTCAGTGACATCTGCTTTCCAGGGTTGTCAGTGCACCCAGAGTACTCTGTCACAGTATCACACTACTACTGTCAGGGAGACCCTCCTGGGATAGGCTCCTCTAGCAGTAAGCCACCCATCTAAATCACACACAGGGGTGGTTTCCTCATGCTTTGGGCTAAACTGGGGAGAGAAATTGGAGTTCAAGAAAGGTGATGTCTGAGTTAACCTTCACTGCCCTACAACAAGATGGTTTGAAGAGGATGGAAGAGGTAAAGACCATCTGAGTTTAGCTCACTTCTCTCTTCTTTCTTTCTTTCTTCCCTCCTTCCACCCTCAGCTCTAGCCTTGAGTTTATTTACATATCCTGTTATAGGATTATTGTTATACAAAAAGTAAAAAGGGAAGTAGAGCAATTAAACAGAGTATTTGATCAAGGAACATAATCTGAAATCTCTCTTTATTGTCAATAATGGAATTTTGCTTCCCATTAACAACTTGAATAAATGTGCCAGGTCTTCACTTTTTCAGACACAGACAAAAAAGCAGTAGACATTTAATGGACTTAGGAGGAGTCCAATTGTGAACCCTGACCCCGGCCTACTTAGTGTGTTTCCTCAGGAAACAATTGTGCTCAATACTTTCAATTGAAGAATGCTTCAGAGATTTTGAAATTAAAACGACAAAATCTTTAGTCATTTTTAAGGAATATTCTTTATGGTTTTGTTGTTTGATGTAGAAATAGTAAAGGGGTTAAGTTTCCTTTAAAAGGTCTTTAAGTTGCCATTGGAAAGATGGGTGTGTTTGAAAAATGTAACAAAGTACGTTTGGGAAATTTGGATTCCATCCTGTGAAGAGGCAGGATGAAAGAAGGATAAGCATTGTCCACACTACAATGAACATAAAATGGTTTCAATGATCAGAGGGGATTTTTGATTGACTAAGAGAATGTCATGTAATCAAAATTTATTTCTAATAGCGTTTGGTGAGGGAAATTCTGTTTTAAGTTAAATAATCAGGGAGATAATTGCAACAAAAATTAAGGGTTGATCTATATAATCCTTCCTAGTGCAGTATGGAGCAAATGAAAAGATGGGGGACCTCCAGAAACAAACCTCCAAAAAATGAAAAACTGCCTTATGCCTTATAGAGAAACCAGAGACTCTGTAGGCAGAACAGAAAGAGAAATTGAAAGCTGTGTACGACACAAATAGAGCCACTATTTCTTACATGATGAGCAGCTGTAGCACGAATTTACAGCACACATTGGATGGGAGGAAAGCTCATTGCATTCTATACAACTATGAACAAATTCAAGAGCTGCAGGAATTGTTTATGGAGAATCTTTTTTTTTTTTTTTTTTTTTTTTTTTTTTTTTTTTTTTTGAGACGGAGTCTCACTCTGTAGCCCAGGCTGGAGTGCAGTGGCCAGATCTCGGCTCACTGCAAGCTCCGCCTCCCGGGTTCATGCCATTCTCCTGCCTCAGCCTCCCGAGTAGCTGGGACTACAGGAGCCCGCCACTTCGCCCGGCTAGTTTTTTGTATTTTTTTTTAGTAGAGACGGGGTTTCACTGGGTTAGCCAGGATGGTCTCGATCTCCTGACCTCGTGATCCGCCCGTCTCGGCCTCCCAAAGTGCTGGGATTACAGGCTTGAGCCACCATGCCCGGCCTGAGAATCTTTAAATAAAGCAGAAACTTAGAACAACTGTAATTGGAGAACCTAAGAATACTTGATATTGATTTTAATTCTGATAAAAGAGAGGAAAAATTCTAGCAAGTCTCATATGAGATATAAATGATGTGGAATACAGAAATCAGTTTACAATAAACCTCTGTTTAATAAGAGAGAGAAAATATTTAATTTCTAAAACATTTTCTTAGCCCCCTAAGAGGATAATCAGTTCCTTAGTTTGAAAATATTGAAGGAAACGTCAGAATCACACAATATTATTTATAAGGTTTTGGCCCAATACGTAATTATACTAATTAAACCTTTACTATATATTTTTTCTTATTCTATAGTTTGAATTCAGTTACTAATAATGTTTTAGTTCAAAATTATACAAAGAAAAAATTACTTTAAAAACAGAAATTGAGGCTACACAGGGTGGCTCATGCCTGTAATCCCAGCGCTTTAGGAGGCCGAGGTAGGTGGATCACGAGGTCAGGAGATCGAGATCATCCTGGCAAACATGGTAAAACCCTGTCTCTACTAAAAATACAAAAAAATTAGCCGGGCATGGTGGCAGGCACCTGTAGTCCCAGCTACTCCGGAGGCTGAGGCAGGAGAATGGAGTGAACCCAGGGTGGGGGAGGGGGGGTGGGGTGGAACTAGCAGTGAGCGGAGATGGTGCCACTGCACTCCAGCCTGGGTGACAGAGTGAGACTCCATCTCAAAAAAAAAAAAAAAAGAAATTGAGTAAAACCAGCTGATAATTTCAATAAAAATTTGTACCCAGAGTAGTCAGAAGTGGTAGGTCAGCCCCCAAACCTCTCTTGATTGTAGGGGTCTAAAGGCTTTTCCTCTATGGGGATGCTTCTTCTTATCAGCTTTTCTCAAAGCAAGTTGCTCTTGCCTATGTTTGAAAGGCTGTTCTCAGTACGCCAATTCTCCATATCTTATATAAATAGGTTTTCAGTGATTAATTTCCAGTTTCACATGATATTGCATTATAAAAATATCTCTGTGTTTCTGATGCTTTAAACACTTCTTGTGTCCTCAATGAATAATTAAGCATGACTCCCTATTCGGTTTTTATAGCTTCTAATATAAAAGACTTTATAACTTCTTTTTTTTTTTTTTTTTTTTTTGAGACGGAGTCTTGCTCTGTCACCCAGGCTGGAGTGCAGTGGCCGGATCTCAGCTCACTGCAAGCTCCGCCTCCTGGGTTTATGCCGTTCTCCTGCCTCAGCCTCCCGAGTAGCTGGGACTACAGGCACCCGCCACCTCGCCCGGCTAGTTTTTTTGTATTTTTTAGTAGAGACGGGGTTTCACCATGTTAGCCGGGATCGTCTCTCGATCTCCTGGCCTCGTGATCCGCCCGTCTCGGCCTCCCAAAGTGCTGGGATTACAGGCTTGAGCCACCACGCCCGGCCAAAGACTTTATAACTTCTATAAGGAAAAAACAGTATTCAGAATATGATACTCCATGGTAAAATATTGTATTAGTCTGTTTTCACACTGCTATAAAGAAATACCTGAGACTGAGTAATTAATAAAGGAAAAGAGGTTTAATTGACTCAGAGTTCTGCATGGCTGGGAAGGCCTCAGGAAACTTACAATCACTGTGGAAGGCAAAGAGAAAGCAGGAACATTCTTCACAAGATCACAGGAAAGAGAAGCATGTGTGAAGGTGGAATTGTCAAACACTTATAAAACCATCAGATCTTGTGAGAACTCCCTCACTATTGCAAGAGCAGTGTAGGGGAAACTGCCACCATGATCCAATTTCCTCCCTCCCTTAACACATGGGGATTACAGGTCTCTCCCTTAACATGTGGAGATTACAATTTGAGGTGAGATTTGGATGGAGATGCAGAACCAAATCATATCATTCTGCCCCAGCCCCTCTCAAATCTCATGTCCTTTATGCATTTCAAAACTTTTCATGTCTTCCCAACAGTCCACCAAAGTCTTAACTCATACCAGCATTAACTCAAAAGCCCTAGTCTAAAGTCTCATCTGAGACAAGTCCCCTCCACCTAGGAGCCTGCAAAATCAAAAGCAAGTTATTAATAGTTACTTCCAAGATACAATGAGGGGGAAAGCGTTGGATAAATGCTCCCATTCTAAATAGGATAAATTAGCCAAAATAAAGGGCCTACAGGCCCCATGGAAGTCTGAAATCCAACAGGGCAGTTATTAAATCTTTTTTTTTTTTTTTGAGACGGAGTCTCGCTCTGTCACCCAGGCTGGAGTGCAGTGGCACGATCTCGGCTCACTGCAAGCTCTGCCTCCCGGGTTCACGCCATTCTCCTGCCTCAGCCTCCCGAGTAGCTGGGACTACAGGCGCCCACAACCACGCCCGGCTAATTTTTTGTATTTTTAGTAGAGATGGGGTTTCACCGTGGTCTCGATCTCCTGACCTTGTGATCCGCCCACCTCGGCCTCCCAAAGTGCTGGGATTACAGGCGTGAGCCACCGCGCCCGGCCAGTTATTAAATCTTAAAGCTGCAAAATAATCTCTTTTGACTTCATGTCTCACATCCAGGGCACGCTGATGCAAAGGGTGGCTCCCACAGCCTTGGGCAGCTCCACCCCTGTGACTTTGCAGGGTTCAGTCCCCATGGCTGCTCTCATGGGCTGGTGTTGAGTGTCTGTGGCTTTAGCAGGTACGTGGTGCAAGTTGTCAGTGGATCTATCACTCTGGGGTCTGGAGGACAGTGGCCCTATTTTCACAGCTCCATTAGGCAGTACCCCAGTTGGGACTCTGTGTGAGGGCTCCAACCACACATTTCCCTTCTGCACTGCCCAAACAGAGGTTCTCTATGAGGGCTCCACCCATGCAACAGACTTTTACCTGGACATCCAGGCATTTTTCATACATCTACTGAAATCTAGGAAGAGGTTTACAAACCTCAATTCTTGACTTCTGTGCACCTGCACACCCAAAACCATGTGGAAGCTGCCAAGGCTTGAAGCTTGCACCCTCTGAAGCAACAGCCTGAGCTGTACTTTGTCCCCTGTTAGGTTGGAGCTGGAGCAGCTGGGATGCAGGGCACCAAATCACAAGGGTGCACACAGCAGTGGGGCCTTGAGCCCAGCCCACAAAACAGTTTTTCCCTACTAGGCCTCTGGACCTGTGATGGGAGGGGCTGCCATGAAGTTCTCAGATGTGCTCTAAAGACATTTTCCCCATTGTCTTGGCTATTAACATTTGGCTCCTTTTCGCTTATGCAAATTTCTGCAGCTGGCTTGAATTTCTTCCCAGAAAATGGATTTTTCTTTTCTACCACACAGTCAGGCTGCAAATTTTCCAAACTTTTATGTTCTGTCACCTCTTGGATGCTTTGATGCTTAGAAATTTCTTCTGCCAGATTCCCCAAATCATCTCTCTCAAGTTCAGAGTTCCACAGATCTCTAGGGCAGGGGCAAACGGTCACCAGTCTCTTTGCTAAAGCATAGCAAGAGTCACCTTTACTCCAGTTCCCAACAAGTTCCTTAACTCCATTTGAGACCACCTCAGCCTGGGCTTCATTGCCCACGTCACTATCAACATTTGGTCAAAACCATGCAACAAGTCTCTAGGAAGTTCTAAACTTCCCCACCTCTTCCTGTCTTCTTCTGAGCCCTCCAAACTTTTCCAATCTCTGCCCATTACTCAGTTCCAAAGTCTCTTCCACATGTTCAGCTTATTTTTATAGTAGTGCCCCACTACGTTGATACCAATTTCCTGTATTAGTCCATTTTCACACTGCTATAAAATACCTGAGACTGGGTAATTTAGGAAAGAGGTTTAATTGATTCACAGTTCCACATGGCTGGGGAGGCCTCAGGAAACTTGCAATCATGGCAAAAAGTGAGGGAGAAGCAAGAACCTTCTTCACATGGTGACAGGAGGGAGAAGCATGAAGAAGGAACTTTCCAATACTTATAAAACCATCACATCTCATGAGAATGTACTCACTATCACGAGAGTCTTCTTCACATGGCGACAGGAAGGAGAAGCATAAAGAAGGAACTTTCCAATACTTATAAAACCATCAGATCTCATGAGAATGCATTCACTATCACGAGAACAGCACGGGGGAAATTGTCCCCATGATCCAAGCAGCTCTTTTCCTTAGACACGTGGGGATTACAATTTGAGATGAGATTTGGGTGGGGACACAGAGCCAAACCCTATCAAATATGCTAACTTAAAAAACAAAAGTTTGCATAGGAGATACAAATTTGTAGAACATAAAGGTAAAATTCGTCAGCAGAGTGCTATTGCATTTTAATTTCAAAGGGACTAAATTATACATGGTTTAAGTTTTTACCTGAAGACATACATTAGAACTAATTATTTTGTTTTTTAGTTTTAATGAGGAAAGTTTAAATATCTGTTTTTAAAGTCTCCATGAACACCTGTTCTATTCTACTAATATCTCTCACCTAGCAGTACTGTTTTTCAACAAATCTTTCTTTTTTGGATACCTACTATGCATGGTCAGTGCTAAATTGTCAATAGGATAGGATCCAAAGGTAAATTTGATAAAAATTCCTATCCTCAGGAGAGATAGAAAAATACACGCACTTTTTTAAAAATTATACTATAAGTTCTGAGATACATGTGCAGAACATGCATGTTTGTTACATAGGTATACATGTGCCATGGCGGTTTGCTGCACCCATCAACCCGTCATCCACGTTAGGTATTTCTCCTAATGCCATCCCTTCCCTAGGCCTCACTCCCTTACAGGACCCGGTGTGTGATGTTTCCCTCCGTGTGCCCACGTGTTCTCATTGTTAAACTCCCACTTATGAGTGAGAACGTGTGGTGTTTGGTTTCTGTTCCTGTGTTAGTTGGCTGAGAATACATTTAATTAGAGTTAATTAACTACTTAGAGAAGTACTTCTAAAATTATTTTGGTGTCAGGACTCCTTCAATCTCTTCAAAATTATTGGGGATCCTAAAGAATTTTTGTTTGTTTAGCTTATATCTATCAATATTTACCACATTAGAAATTAAAACTGAAAAAACTTCAAAGACAAGTATACGATAATAATGCATTCCTTTAAGTGTCAGAATGATAATATTATCCCATGTCATACAGCCACTGCAAAACTGTACTGTACATACACTTATGAGAAAATGAGAATGAAAATGCAAAAATGTCTTAGCATTAGTGATAAAATATTCTTGACTTTACGAAGCCTCTGAAAGGGTCTTCAAGACCCCCAGAGACTACAAGTTATCAATCAGTAAACTAGAGGAGATGTTTGATGCTATAGTTGATACGTCATCAAAACATCATGATGATACAGGAGAGAGAGTAATTTACATCAATCAACGATTAAATTTGTTAATGATTACCACCTCGCTAATACTGGTCTCCAACTGATCCTAGATTTCAATAAAAAGCAAATAAATGAAATAAATAGCAACAATAGTTTTTATCAAGTAGTTCAGTTCATGAAATGAAGGCATTCCCCTGCCACCTTGTGGCAAGGTATCCTAATTAGGTATTAAAGGTTTTTCGGTTTTTTAGTTTTTTGTTTGTCTGTTTTTTACAATTTTAATATATTTTTAGTTGCAAATTTAGAGTTTTTAAAAATGTTGAGTCTACCACTAAACATTATAAAATTATATTTAGAACCTCTGAAACACGCCAACCTAATGCTAAATAGTTCTTCAATACAATAAAAGCAAATAGGCTAAAATCCAACTGTGTTTTAAAGAACCAATAATTATGCAAAGTTTCCATAGTGCTTTGAATATAGTTGGACTTCAAAATTTCAAGATGACAAAAAGATAAGTTTTCTTTGTTATTCTCTAAAGCATTTTCTCACCATGTAGTAAAAGAAACAGTAAGAGGAGTTTACAACTGCTACTACATTTAAGTTTTGTGAGCTCAACCTGGGGTGGGAGGTTGAGAAAATGTCCTAGAAAAGATCACTGTAGCAGACTCCGATTCCACTCTATCCAGGGAAGTTCCGAAAGGAATGTATGTTGCTGCAGCAAATGAAATACCTCAGTACATGGATACCTAGAAAGAGCAAGTGGGACAGCAATGGAGGACCAAAAGAACTTCAATCCTAAGAAAAATGGTAGGATGATACAAAATTGTCTAATGCTATTACTCTTTCTTTGGTTAAACCATATTATCTTCCTTATGTCTTGTTTCTAACCATGACAATAAGACTAGATTTTATTATTTTACTGAGGCACTTTTGAGCTTTTGTAAATCAGTAACTTACTGATAATCTTCATAAGCTTTTAGCATCCTTCCCAATCTTGAGAAGTACAATATAGCATAGTGTAGTGGTGCCAACCTGGGAGGATGTGAACATTTTGCAAGATACCTAAACATGAAGAGTTTTAAGGGAATCAATTTTCTGACACTTTACTTCCATATGTAGCTTTTCCCCAAAATTGTTCTGCCAGAAAACAAGCCTATATTCACAAAAGCCCAAGTACCACTTTATAAAGGATATGCAAATTCCTCATTCATTTTATAACTTACTAAAGTGCATTACTCTGAAGGCTAAACAAATCTGGGTGCCTAAGGAAGGGGAAGCCTTTTCCAGTGATTAATCATAGCACCATAAACCTAGAGGGCTTTTAGGCTCTCCCAGCTTCATACATACTTTTGTTAAGGATAAAGCCCAGAAGTAGAAACTGATATTTTTGCCACTTAAGAATGTGATGAATTCAGGTATGTATAAAGATATAAATTTTTATTTCACAATGTTGCTTATTTCCTTCTTTTGGTGTTTTGTTTGTTTGTTTGTTTTTTGACAAGGTCTTGCTCTGAGACAAGGTCTTGCTCTGTCACCCAGGCTGGAGTGCAGCGGCACAATTTTGGCTCATTACAACCTCTACCTCCAGAACCAAGGGATTCTCCCAAGTAGCTGGTACTACAGGCACACACCACCATGTCTAGCTAACTTTCGTATTTTTTATAGAGATGGGTTTCACTGTGTTGCCCAGGCTGGTCTCAAAACTCCTGGGCTCAAGCAATCATCCCCTCTCAGCCTCCCAAAGTGCTGGCATTACAGGTGTGAGCCACTGTGCCCAGACTTCTTTTATCTCCTATTTCATAAAAATTCTTTTTTGAACTTCCAGAAGGAAGTTCATTAAGGAAATAGCAGAAAGAGCATCAGCAACAATTGTTGAATGCTTAAAAATAATATTTTCTGCATATTTAAATGACAGGAAAGCTTTCTTATGCTTTTCAATATTATTCTCTAATATTTGAAAGCACCAAAGAATAACCTAAAAACATAGGGTAGTAAAGCTTTGTTTTAAATATAATCGATTATTTTCTGGAAATATTGAAAAATTTAAAATACATTAGAAAAAATCATGGTTAAAATTGTAATGAAATTTCTTTCAGACTTAATGTTTTTTGTTCAATACTGATTAAAATCTGTTTTTTCAAGTCATGTCATGTGAGATTTATCCTGATTACCATGAATTCTCCTCTTACTTGATCATAAAAATGTTAAATATTTTCTATCTCTTTTTAATAAAAGTTAAAATTATAAACTAGCTATCAGACCAATTGTCACATCTGTGACAGCTTTTGTTTCAAATTATGTTTCAAGGAATATTTGTGTAGCAGAAAACCTTGGAAAAAAGAGAGCGTCACCAGCCCTGGGCACAGAAGGCAGAATTGTTTTTGACCAAGATAATAAAGGAAATATTCCCCTTTGGGGAAAAGGTTGAGTGGGTTTACTAGCAGACCCTTTAAAAGATCGAGAGTTTCCCAAGCTTGGGATTTCTCAGCTGTTACAGAAATCTACTGTTAGCACATTGTCCCCCAGGTGGCTTGGTGGACAAAGGAAGCCAATGTAAACATGGAGTTCACACTATTCACTGCCTGCTGTGCTGTCAGTATTAAAGTTCTTTGTCTCTGACCTAGAAGTCTCATGTCTTCTTGTCAGCATCTGTGAAACTGTGGCAGGCTCATTTGGTAACTTGCAGGCAGGCTAAAATCTCAGGCCTTTCACAGTTCTTGCCAGGATTAACACTTTGCAAAGGGAAGATACAAGCCTAAGGCAGCAAAGAAAAGGGAAGAAAGGAGAAGAGAGGCAAGCAGTGTACTATACTGATTACCATAACAAAACCACAAAGAGACATAGCAAGTTATTTAGCAATCACAGTCACTCTGTGTTTTAGACTTTTCTGGAAGGGTTAAAAGGAGGAATTTCCATTCTGAGTAGTCCATAAGAGAGAGAAAAAGGAGGGGGAAATTTTCTCTTTAGCTCCCTTCCACCTCCTCTTCTCCTTGATCAAGATTTACATCCACAGTGATCTAGCTCTCCTATACCTCTTGGTTGCATCTTGGTGACCGCTCAGAAAACCAGGTCCTATTCTTTAAAGTATAGTGTCTTATTCAAATATAAAAGTGGAAGAGTAACTTTGTGCAAATAAAGTGCTGACCATGGCAGAGAAAGAAGTGTGTGGACAAGAGAATTAGAGATCGTGTCCAGGGTTTCTATTTTAATATAATGTGTAACAAATTTACTTGCATGTCAAACAGTTCCTATGTTTTTTCTTTCCATAAAATTGAATAGGAACCTGAGTTTTCAGCTGATTACTTACACACAAACAACAACAACAAGAAGCATTCACTTTTGTGACCTATGATACTTAGTAATTCCAAGTAGGAGTTACTGGGAAAAACATGTATAGATCAATGCAGAATCCTGTCCATTTATATATAAATAGTGAAACTGGGGAAAATAGCCCTATTCATCTCATTAAGATGTACACTTCTGATTAAGTTAAACTTTCAAATTAAATGATTATTTACCAAAATTTGTAACAGGTGTTCTTTTGATTATCTATGAACTAATATAGTTATAAAAATAACCCAGGAGAAACTGTTAAATATGTAAAGTCTTTTGGTTACAAGGAGGAAAACAAAATTTAAATTTTAAACTTCTATACATATTTTTGGTATGGGAAAGCATGATAAAATGATCAATAATAAACTTTCAAGTATAAGATATTGTATAATTAGAATAAAAATCTGTGGAATGAAATTACATGGTAGAGTTATAAAAAAGAAATATGTAAATTTTCATAGCTGAACAACAACTTTTTTGTGTATGTATTTTTTAGGGGGGTATTATATATTAATGGCATTCAAATTCCATTAGATGCATTTGAAAGAGTAAAGTATTTATTTTATTCCCAATATTGGATAATTGGTGAAATTACATGTAATTACAATGAAGCATTTTAAATCAACTAAAAATATGATTGAGTGTAAAATTTACAAAAAAAATTTTCTAGTAGGCAAGCAAACAAAAAAGTTTGAAGATATCCATTCAAGTGACCAATAGGCAATATGGCCAACTCAGATGTCATTTGAGTAAACTGACAAAGTAAAAAATGTCACCTAGTGTTATCTGGCCAATTCTGTGGTAGAGGTGACATTCAAAACAAGGTAATTTGTCAAAAGTACAAATATTTTCAATTATAAGCATGGATGTCTGGGCATGGTAAAAAGACAATAATGCTATAATCACTAGAATTATTGACTAATTTTCCTTTTCCTTTTACATGTCTATATTTTGTACATTTTTTTTTTTTTTTTTTTTGAGGTAGGGTCTCTTTCTGTCACCCAGGCTGGAGTGTAGTGGTGCAATCACAGCTCACTGCAGCCTTGATCCCCTAAGCTCAAGTGATCCTCTCGCCTCAGCCTGTTGAGTAGCTGGAGCCACAGGTGCATGCCACCAAGCCTTGCAAATTAAAAAAAAAATTATTTTTGGTAGAGACAGGAGCTCACTGTGTTGCTCAGGCTGGTCTTGAACTACTGACCTCAAGTGATCCTCCCGCCTCAGTCTCCCAAAGTGTTGGATTATTGGTGTGAGCCACCATGTCTGGCTTGTATTTTATTTTATTTTATTTTATTTTATTTATTTTTCTTTTTTTATTACACTTTAAGTTCTAGGGTACATGTACACAACGTGCAGGTTTGATACAAATGTATACATACGGCATGCTGGTGTGCTGTACCCATTAACTCATCATTTACATTAGGTATATCTCCTAACAATATCCCTCCCCACTCCCCCTACCCCACAACAGACCCCAGTGTGTGATGTTCCCCTTCCTGTGCCCAAGTGATCTCATTGTTCAATTCCCACCTATGAGTGAGAACATATGGTGTTTGCTTTTCTGTTCTTGTGATAGTTTGCTGAGAATGATGTTTTCCAGCTACATCCATATCCCTACAAAGGACATGATGGTTTCCAGCTACATCCATGTCCCTACAAAGGACATGATGGTTTCCAGCTACATCCATGTCCCTACAAAGGACATGAACTCATCCTTTTTTATGGCTGCATAGAATTCCATGGTGTATATGTGCCACATTTTCTTAATCCAGTCTGTCATTGATGGAGATTTGGGTTGGTTCCAAGTCTTTGCTATTGTGAATAGTGCCACAATAAACATATGTGTGCATGTGTCTTTATAGCAGCATGATTTATAATCTTTTGGGTATATACCCAGTAATGGGATGGTTGGGTCAAATGGTATTTCTAGTTCTAGATCCTTGAGGAATTGCCACACTGTCTTCCGCAATGGTTGAACTAGTTTACAGTCCCACCAGCAGTGTAAAAGTGTTCCTATCTCTCCATATCCTCTCCAGCACCTGTTGTTTCCTGACTTTTTAATGATCGCCATTCTAACTGGTGTGAGATGGTATCTCATTGTGGTTTTGATTTGCATTTCTCTGATGGCCAGTGATGATGAGCATTTTTTCATGTGTCTGTTGGCTGCATAAATATCTTCTTTTGAGAAGTGTCTGTTCATATCCTTTGCCCACTTTTTGATGGGGTTGTTTGTTTTTTTCTCGTAAATTCGTTTGAGTTCTTTGTAGGTTCTGGATATTAGCCCTTTGTCAGATGAGTAGATTGCAAAAATTTTCTCCCATTCTGTAGGTTGCCTGTTCACTCTGATGGTAGTTTCTTTTGCTGTGCAGAAGCTCTTTAGTTTAATTAGATACAATTTGTCAATTTTGGCTTTTGTTGCCATTGCTTTTGGTGTTTTAGACATGAAGTCCTTGCCCATGCCTATGTCCTGAATGGTATTGCCTAGGTTTTCTTCTAGAGTTTTTATGGTTTTAGGTCTAACATTTAAGTCTCTAATCCATCTTGAATTGATTTTTGTATAAGGTGTAAGGAAGGGATCCAGTTTCAGCTTTCTACTTATGGCTAGCCAGTTTTCCCAGCACCATTTATTAAACAGGGAATCCTTTCCCCATTTCTTGTTTTTGTCAGGTTTGTCAAAGATCAGATGGTTGTAGATGTGTGGTGTTATTTCTGAGGGCTCTGTTCTGTTCCATTGGTCTATATCTCTGTTTTGGTACCAGTACCATGCTGTTTTGGTTACTGTAGTCTTGTAGTATAGTTTGAAGTCAGGTAGTATGATGCCTCCAGCTTTGTTCTTTTGACTTAGGACTGTCTTGGCAATGCAGGCTCTTTTTTGGTTCCATATGAACTTTAAAGTAGTTTTTTCCAATTCTGTGAAGAAAGTCATTGGTAGCTTAGTGGAGATGACATTGAATCTATAAATTACCTTGGTCAGTATGGCCATTTTCACAATATTGTTTCTTCCTATCCATGAGCATGGAATGTTCTTCCATTTGTTTGTGTCCTCTTTTATTTCATTGAGCAGTGGTTTACAGTTCTCCTTGAAGAGGTCCTTTACATCCCTTGTAAGTTGGATTCCTAGGTATTTTATTCTCTTTGAAGCAATTGTGAATGGGAGTTCACACATGATTTGGTTCTCTGTTTGTCTGTTATTGGTGTATAAGAATGCCAGTGACTTTTGCACATTGATTTTGTATCCTGAGACTTTGCTGAAGTTGCTTATCAGCTTAAGGAGATTTTGGGCTGAGATGATGGGGTTTTCTAAATATACAATCATGTCATCTGCAAACAGGGACAATTTGACTTCCTCTTTTCCTAATTGAATACCCTTTATTTCTTTCCCCTGACTGATTGCCCTGGCCAGAACTTCCAACACTGTGTTGAATAGGAGTGGTGAGAGAGGGCATCCCTGTCTTGTGCCAGTTTTCAAGGGGAATTTTTCCAGTTTTTGCCCATTCATTATGATATTGGCTGTGGGTTTGTCATAAATAGCTCTTATTATTTTGAGATACATTCCATCAATACCGAATTTATTGAGAGTTTTTAGCATGAAGGGCTGTTGAATTTTGTCAAAGGCCTTTTCTGCATCTATTGAGATAATCATGCGGTTCTTGTCCTTGGTTCTGTTTATATGCTGGATTACGTTTATTGATTTGCGTATGTTGAACCAGCCTTGCATCCTAGGGATGAAGTCCACTTGATCAAGGTGGATAAGCTTTTTGATGTGCTGCTAGATTTGGTTGGGCCTGGCTTGTATTTTATACAATTTCGGAAATAAGTGTGTGTAACTTAACTAACCAGAGAAAGTACATGTGCATACCATATTTCATCAAATCAACAACACTGTTTATGAGATATACAATTATCTTTTGTTTCACTGGGAAGAAACGCTGCCCACTGGAACCATGACCTGATGTTAATTGCCATTGATTATAAGATGACTCACAATTTCAGAAGTGTTAAAATGTAAATAAATTGCTTTAGAATGAATGGATTACAGTATTTTGTATAATCAATGTTTTTAATTTTCCTATTAAAGTATCATTTGCATACATTAAATTCACCCATGTTAGTGTACAGTTATGTGAGTTTTGACAAATGAAAGATTATATAATTACCCTGCCACTAAAAGCAAGATGTAGAACAGTTCAATCACTCTTTAAAATTCTCCCATGTTCCTTTGTAGTCATTTCCTCCCCATATCATGAGTCTGACAACTATGAACCTGTGCTTTATTCCCATAGTTCTCCCTTTTCCAGAATGTCATATAAAAATAATCATATAGTATGCAGCCTTTAAGTTTGACTTCTTTCACTTGGCATGATACTTTTGAGGTTTATCTATATTCCTGTGCACGTCCATGGTTCATTCCTTTTTTTTTTTTTTTTTTTTTTTGGCTGAGTAGCATTTCATTGTGTAAATGAAACACAGTTAGCTTTTTCATTCATTAGTTAAAGGACATTTAGACATTTAGGTTGGTTTGAGTTTTTGGAGAATACAAATAAAACTGTCATAAACATTTATCTACATTGTTTTTGTCAGAATATAACATTTGTTTGTTTTTCTTTTCTTTTCTTTTAGAGACAGAGTCTTGCTCTGTTGCCCAGGCTGGAGTGCAGTGGCAAGATTTGGGCTCACTGCAACCTCTGCCTCCTGGGTTCAAGAGATTCTCCTGCCTTAGCCTCCCAAGTAGCTGGGATTACAGGGGTACACCACTGTGCCTGGCTAGTTTTTTGCATTTTTAGTAGAGACGGGGTTTTGCCATGTTGGCCAGGCTGGTCTTGAACTCCTGACCTCAAGTAATCTGCCCAACTCAGCCTTCCAAAGTGCTGTGATTACAGGTGTGAGCCAATGTGCCTGGCCAGACTATAATTTTTTTCTTCCACTTGGGTAAATACTGAGTAACAGCTTGCTGGGTCATGTACTAAGTGTGTGTTTAACGTTGTTAGAAACTGACAGACTGTTTTCCAAAGTGGCTACACCATCTTGCATTTCCTCCAGCCACGTTTGATAGTTCCAGTTGCTTCGCACTCTTGCTAGCAGCAGTGAATATTGTCAGGTTTTGTTGTTATTTCTATTCTGATAGGTAGTTACACTTCCCAGTAGTTTTCCTAGTGACAAATTGTGTTGAGCATCTGTTCAGTTGCTTATTTGCCATGTGTACCTCTTCTTTGGTGAAGTGTCTGTTCAAATATTTTGCCTGTTAAAAAAAATTGGTTGGTTGTTTGCTCAAAATTGAGTTTTGAGAATCCTTTATATATTCTGAATACAAGTCTTTTATCAGATTGTGATTTACAGTTTCAGCAAGTTCCCAGGTGCTGCTGATACTGCTGTGGTTTGGGGAGTAGAAATAGCTGCCCACAGGGCTTCTTAAACTTTAACATCCATAAAAAGCACCTGGGGTGGGATGGGACCCAGTAGATCTGGGGCACACCTGAGATTCGGCACTACCAACCAGCTCTAAGAAGAACTCTGATGCTTCTGTGTTCACAGCTTTGGCAGAAAGGGCTTAGGGGAACCACAGAAGGATTCCAAGGAAGAGTTACATTTCAGCCAAGATTGAAGGATGAGTATATTTCTCCAGAAAGATACAGGGTAGAGAATAATAGAAGGCGAGAGGGGAAGAAAAGAGAAGGATAATTTTGCAGAGGGCATAACGTGACCCATGCCAGGTCAAATGAAAAAGGCAAAGACATTGGGGATGGAAGATGACCTGTTACTGAGAGGTAAGTCATATTACAAAAGTCATGTTTGAATTTTCTTTCCTGTAGGTAGAAGTACATTGAAATATTTCAATCAGGAGAGTCATGTGATCAGACTGTCAGTATAGAAATATGTCTCTGACAGTGGAATAAAAGTATGATTGGAAAAGAAACTGGAGGCTGGAAAACCAGTTGTTGCAATTATGCAGTGAGAAATGACGGATGTTTTAATTAAGGAATTACAATGGGGTGAAAGAGGAGGAGCCACATTAAGCGATGTTTAGGAAGAACAATCAACATGACTAGGTAAAAACTGGATGAAGGGGAGAGAGCAGGGGAAAGCTAGATGCAAACTGGGTGGTGTTATTTACCAGAATAAGGAATGTGTGTTTAAGGACTAAGTTTTGTGCCGAAGATGACCAGGTTCGTCAGATATGCTGAGGTTAAGGTAATTCCTGTATAGCCACCTGCAAATGTCTACAAGATATTTGTAAAAGGATGGAGGGCGGAAGCGACGAACGGGTCGAAGTCATGAACTTGGTAGTAATCTGGTTCTGAGTGTTAATTGAAGTGAAGTTCCTTGATGAAATCTACAGAATACAAAAGAGGTTAAAAGAGCCAAAGTCTCTTTTGCATCCAAGAGACGCTCACATCCAAGAGGTAAATGAAAGAGGGGATCCAGTGAAAGAAAGGGAGGCATTTCTTTCAATAGGGGAAATTATTTTAATTTGAAATCCAGCGAGGAGGCAATATCAGTCTCAAGGAGTTGATTTGAAATTCTTTCTTTTAATATTTAATATATATGTTCACCCCTTATAGGTAGTAGATAAAATATTCTCCATTTTCATAATTTTCCTAAGATAAAAGATAATGATCATTTAATGTATGTTTAACTTTTGGTTTGTGGAAGGTCTTTCATGCTTTGTTTTCTATTTAAGTCTTCAATTACTTCTCAGTAGAGAGCAAAACAAGAAAAATTGTGATTTCCTTCCTTGCATCTAAATCTGTATTTAATAACTGAATGTCTGCAAACAGTACCAGGCAATGCAGTAATTATAAGATTACTAAAGGGCATTGTTGGTATGAACATATTTCATTTAGATGCAAACTTTGGTGCTGTATTTCAGACACTTCGGAAATACACTGATCCATACTAGAAATTAGCAGAGATTTACAACATATTGATACTAACGGTTCATCACATGTTTACAAATATTTCTCTATTATTTGCTCCCAAGATAACAATTACCATAGGCTTATGAAAGGGCGTGATCTAGCTCTTCTGCTCCATATTATGTTTCAAGAAGGACTTGAATTGAAGGACTTGCAATTGAATCTTTAACCACATAGATTAAGTACTGATTCTTCTATTTCTTAGGTATTATTCTTGGGCAAGTTGGTTCAGTTTATTTCAACAATTTTTTTACTAAATTTCTATTATTACCAAGTACTGGAGAAACAAAGCTAAATGAAATATAAATATGTATAGAACATTTCATAATAATAAGAGAAGTAGGCATAGGGCGCTGTGAGTTTGAAAGAGATTCTTCTTATTCAGCTTGAGGAATAAGAGGTGGCCAGCATTTCTGGAGGAGAAATGCCCGAGGTGATTTTTAGTCATGGAAGTCATCACCTTTTCTCCACCCCAAACCTGGTCACACATGTTTGTGTCTAAAACTCTCTTTTATTCCACTAAAAGAGAACAAAAATGCAGTGCAGAATGAATAATAGGGTGTGCCTGGGGAACCAAATGTAGTTTTGTATTACCAGAAATTAAAACATGAGATGTGGATTTGTCGAAGTTCAGGCAGATGTCATGGAGGTTTCACAGGCTGGGATGAAAGCTTGGCACGTAATTGAAGTGATTTGTTGACATAAGAAAAGTAGTCACAGTTAAATCTGCATTGCTGTTACATAACTCTGGTGGCAATGTGTAGGGTGTATTTGAAGGGGGCAAATCTGGAACCATTTTTAATGCTTCAATGAGTCATGATAAGGGCTTGAACTTGGCCATGACAAAGTCGGAGAAAGGAAGGGCACAATTAAGAAAAAGTAAGGAGGTAACTACTTATGACAGTGCTTGTTGAGCTAGAAAAAGCATAGCTTTAAGAGCGAGTGAGGCCTGAACTTGAACCCCAGCTTAATTACTTAAAAGCTTGAGCCTTTTACAAGTGACGGTAATTCTGTAATCCTGAAAGCGAGGGTGACTTTGCTTTGTGTCATCCTAGAGATTAGGCATAATTTAAAGCACCTAAAATAAATAATTACCAAAGGTCTGTTCCTGGTTAACATAAGTAAACAAACCTGTTTCCCCTATACTTCCTTGTACCTAAATTTCCCCTGTACCTACTTACTTGTACCTAAATTCCCCTACACTTCCTTTTACCTAATCCTTGCCCTCTGCCTCGGGGTGAGAGAACAGCTGCCTTCAGTTTATTCTCCCCAGAAGCTACACAAAGCCGTCTGACCTGTCAGAAGGTTTGCGCCCTCTCCATGTTTCTCCCACCACACTGACCAATCTCCTACATGACCTTTCAGGCTCTTAGCTTAAATGCCATGTGAATAGGGTCATTGTTTTAGGTTATGGATTTCTTCTTATTAAGGGACACTATGTAAGAGTCCTTTCAAAACTATCATAGAGAGAAATACTTGCTATTAATAATAATAATAATAATAATAGCAAGCAGGGTGAAAAACAGTGGCTGGAAGAATGCCATCTGTCAGTGGATATGTTCATTCATGGGCAGGCTCTACTTTTCATGTGTTAACTCTTCCCATTTTACAGATAAGAACACGTAGAGAGGCTGAGGTGGGCAGATCACAAGATCAGGAGATCGAGACCATCCTGGCTAACGGTGAAACCCTGTCTCTACTAAAAATACAAAAAACTAGCTGGGCGTGGTGGCGGGTGCCTGTAGTCCCAGCTACTCGGGAGGCTGAGGCAGGAGAATGGTGTGAACCTGGGAGGCAGAGGTTGCAGTGAGCCAAGATCACACCACTGCACTCCAGCTTGGGCAACAGAGCGAGACTCTGTCTCAAAAAAAAGAAAACAAACAAACAAACAAACAAAAACCCAAAAAACATGTAGAGAAAACCATGGAAATTAATAAGCTTTTCAGAAAAATATACACTCTCCCACTTCATATTCAAAGATTAAACTCGACATGGATGTTGAGGACTTGAATAGAAAGAGAAGTAACACCTGATTTCTACTTCTCAAATGCATTTTGAGATCCTTCTCATGTCCCCAAGTTTGATATCAGGTGTTCTATCCTGAAGTGGCATAGCCTTGGTGGACTCTTCTCATTGGGTGAATTACCACCAAGATTAGTAATTATCATTAGAATTATCGTGATGGATAAATTCAGTTGTAATTATCATTATGGTTTATCTAATTTTCCCTGCTGGCTTACATTAACACATTTTGGTAAGACTACAAGCAACTGTCTCCAGTTAAAAAAGAAAAGTTAAATGCACTCTGAGAATTATTTCATATATCTATTATCTACCTTCACTTGTGATACCAAAGAAGTAGTTTATAGGGCACAGATGCTTCAGCAATGTTGAGTGTATAAGTCATACATCGGTTGGAATACAAAGGGTTTTGAAATGCTCTAAATCCAATTCAGACTGGTACTAACTTATGAATAAGCATTTTTTTTGGACAACTATTGAGTATCATGTCCATATGTGTTTTTCTAAAGGCTTTTAAATGGTGTTTTGATTCTAAGTGTCAATTGCTGCATTTCATCAAGTAACTGCCACAGGCCCCTGCCCAAACATAGCATTTTTGATGACTCTGTTACCAATAAGTAAGATTTAAAAACAAAACAAAACAAAACAAACCAGCCGTCAGTCGAAAGTTTGTCTGTTGGTCTACTTTCTAAAGGGTCAGCAAATGAGTTACAGATGGATCAGTATTTACGTTCCCTGACAAGTCCTGAGGGCGTGGTGGATGTTTCCTGAGGTACCACAACACAGCATTTAAGGCTTCCATTTGAAAGGAGACCCTGCTTAAGAGAGAGTAGGAGGAAGGGGGCTGCACATCCAGCTGTGGGAGTGTGAGTGGTTCAGCACCCTTTTCTCTAGGCGAAGGTTGCTGTTCATTGTTACAAAGGGTGGACTTTGTAACACCCTTTGTAACAGAGAGAAAATCTGTGTTTGCCTGGGGTGGCTTCCTTTCAGCTTCTCCTTTCCCTCCTCAGAGACTTGTCCTACCAGTGACACTCTGACATGAATCTTCAGGTGGACACTGTTCTCCCATTCTATAGGTCTTGGCCCAAATATCACCTTTTTTTTTTTTTTTTGAGATGGAATCTCGCTCTGTCGCCAGGCTGGAGTGCTGTGGCCGGATCTCGGCTCACTGCAAGCTCCACCTCCCGGGTTCACGTCATTCTCCTGCCTCAGCCTACCTAGTAGCTGGGACTACAGGCGCCCGCCACCTCGCCCGGCTATTTTTTTGTATTTTTTAGTAGAGATGGGGTTTCACCGTGTTAGCCAGGATGGTCTCGATCTCCTGACCTTGTGATCAGCCTGCCTCAGCCTCTCAAAGTGCTGGAAATATCACTTCTTTACAGGCAGTTTTTCTCATCATCTTCTCCAAGCAGATGCCCCTTACTCCTCTTTGCCATTGCACTCACTTATTTTCTACACATCATCTCTTGCAAGTTCTGTGTATGTAGACTTTAAGAAATGACCAGTCATCCCTTTTGGGCTGTAACTTCAAGAGTCCATGTCTGTCTGGTTCTTCAGTGTTCATTTACTACAGATCATTGCACATAGCACTCAGTAAATGTTTATTAAACAAATGTTGAATGAAGGGTTTTATGGAATGAACGTATTTCCCACCTTAAGTCTTTATTTATCTCTTTGATTAATGTTTGTTGTTTATGACAACTTTTCAAAATTAATTAAATTTAACCAAATTACTGCTATTTTAGTGGAAAACATTATCTTCTCATCTTTAAAAACAAAAGAATTAGCATCAGAGTTCCTTTTGGAAAGAGAACTTTTCCTCTAGAAGAATAGCTACGTAGGCCACTTCAGTGGGGTTAGGAGAAACACCAAAAGTATGGCTTATACCATTAAAATGGAAAAATGCTGCTAGGTGAAATATTCAACTGAATATGTTTGTCATAATCTGAGGTTGGAGGAGGGAGCCATGTCACATGGTGAGACTCTGAAACTTTCTAAGAAAGGACTTAACAATTAAGCAGATGAACAGTTTCTTGAAGCAGGGTAGTCAGAATCTTTAGAGAGCACAGTTGTCTAACATCTGCTTTAAAGTTGTTAACATGTTCTGACAGAAATTGCTTTTATAGCTTCAAACTTTGGAAAAATCTGCATCTCTCTTTCGGGGTCTTAATCTCTGGAGTATTGTTCTTATTTTTGTTATCATTGAGAATGTGACTCATATGTCTACACCTTTTCCAAACCCAGTCAAGTCTGGGGAAACACCTGCTAAATATAAAATCCACACACTTAAGGGTATTTAGTTTTTCTCAATACACCAAACATGCAGTTAAGAAGTGAATGTCATGAAGTGGACATTTGAAGAAATCATTCCTTCCTTGAGATGTAAAAATTAGTAAGGAAAACTCAAGTTTTACCTTTTTGGTTCAAAAATTATAGGTGGGTAATACCTTGTTAAAATATATAAATTCATAAATTATCATGATTGCCAAGCCACACATAAAATTATGCTTTTGCTTATACAAAATGAGCCTGATTGTATGTTTACAGTTCTGTGGGCATGATGGCTTGCCCTCTTAAACCTCAGAGGAGAAAAAATTCTCCTCCAGCTACCATTTTGCAGAAAAGCATCTCTTTCTTTGTGATGCCTGTAATACATGGCTGCAGAACAGATTCAAGGAGGGCTTTCGAAATGGGTTTAAAGCAGGTTCATATATGGTTTTTCAGCTGATTTTATATTCATATATTTTCTTTTGAATTACTCAGTTTTGCGTTAGTTGTCCAGTGTTCTGCACCAGGATTATTTATGGTCAGCTGAGTCTCAAGAAAGAAATGTACAGGGAGATGGTGATGATTAGAGGAAAAGAGCATAGGATTTGTACTTTGGAATCAGCCACAACAGGGATGGCTTAGTCATGTTGCTTAACATCTATGAAAATCATTTTGCTCAACTGTAGAACAGATTTATTTAGGATTACTTCTGCCACATTAGGCAAATAAGGGTACATTTTGAGAGTTGAATGGTTATTGTATGCAAATTAGGCTATTAGCTTATTCTCATATCTCATATCTGCAACTCTCTCTGCATGAAACATCTTTCTCTCTCCTGTTTATTTACTTGGTTAAATTCTTGTCCTTCAAAGTGCATTTCCCTTGACAGAGAGCCTTTCCTGACTTGTTGGTGTCTATTACATGCCCCTTCTTTCATGTCCAGTTTCTTGACTTAACATATGGTTTTGAAATTGTTTCTTGACTTGCCCATTTCCCACATTTGTCTCTGAGTTCCAAGAAGGCAGGAATCTTACTTTTTAATATCATTTTGCCCTCCATGTCAATTACAAGCATCACTCTGAAGAAGAGTCAGCTCTCAATAAATATTGACCTAATGGTTTATTTGTTGATTCTTCATGTAGTATTTACATTTTCAAGGAGGAATAATCAACTATGTTTAAAAATTTGGCATTACAATTACATACTTTGTTTCTGGTTTCACATAAGCTTTTAAATAGAGGAATGATGGAATGTTAGATCAGAAAGATGTCTTGGAATTCATGTAATTCAGTAACAGAATTTTGCATAGGAGAAAATGAAAATCAAGAGAAATTAATCAATAATTAATAATTAATGACAGAACCAGTATTTCAGAGAGGCAGGCTCCGTTGAAAGGGGAATGTTTATGGGTTTGAGATCAAATGTGTATTAAACTCTGAATTAGCCACTTGGCTCTGGCTAAGACATTGACCTTTCCAGTCTTCAGTTTCTTCACCTGTAATTCAAAGAGGATATTCAGGAAAGAGGATGTTCTTGTGATGATTAAACAAGTTAATATACAATAAAGTGTATATAATTACACAAAGATATATAACAATAGTCACAACTAGTTATTCTTAGGATTCTTATTCGACAACTCTTGATGCTGCCTCTGATTCCAACAGAAAACACTTAACCAAGACTCTGAATGACTATTTAATGCCACAACAGATAGGTGTGAATAGTCTTTCTGGTTTTAAAAAGGACCTTTGCAATTAAGTTATTAAGTGCTCCTGCAAATACCTACTAAGAAAACAACTGCGCATTTGATTTCTATCAATTCTCTCTTTTTTCCTTCAGTTTAATTTTCCAGCTTCAAGATTGTTAAATAGTACATGCTGTCTTGATTCTGACCTGCAAATAACCAGCTGTCATTTGTGAATTTCTTCCTAAATTAAAGATAATTAGAAAGGCTCATTTCTTGTGATTAATGTTTGGAAGAGAACTGGGACTAGAATATTCTTGGCTTATTATTTTGCCATTCTAAAATAATGCTGACATTTGATTCTCATGCTAAGCTATTCTAAACACTTCTTAGCCATCAGAAATCTAATATGTGGGAGCTTGTGCTAACACGTAAATGTTTAGGGTTGATATTCAGAGTTAAATCTTACTGTTGCTTAGTGGTAGACAGTGATAGTAAGAGGAAGAAAAAAAGAAGGCAGGAAGGGAGTACCCTTGTCTCTATACCTTTTCTTATCTGAATAATAAATTCATGCATAAATTTTATACATGAATGCAGAAACTTTTCTCTTGGGTTCCTAAAGTCAGGCAACCCTGGTTATCTAGATGTTGTTACAGCTATGACTTCTTCTTTCTTATTAAAGATAAGAATGATTGTACCTCACCACTGGAAGAGACTTCTCCTTCATGCTGGGCTCACCTTCACGTTTTATGTGACATTCTTAACAGTTTTACTTCTGCATGCAGCTACTTTTGCCATCAAGTCCAAAGCAAAGCCAAAGGATTAATAGTTCACAACACTTCCAAGTACTCTGAAAGATGTATAGAATTGGTTTTAAATTAATGTCTCTAATTTTTAGAAAATTTTCTAGAGAATATAATTCACTTTCTTTTAATTACTCTTCAGTTTTAATTCTTTGCTACCGGGGCAAAATTTAGTCTAATTTTCTGCCATCTGAAGGTCTTGCAGGTGGCTACAGTCTTTATAAGGCTTCTGATCTCATTTGAACATGAACTTGCTGTAGTTCCTTAGTCAATATGTCTCCCAGTTCCTTCACTAACCAGTTTGTCTCCTTTTAGGTGCACGTCAGTTTTCCGGTGTTTCTCTAAAAAGGTGGAGGCTACAGATACACTATTTGAAGCCCTTGACCTCATGCTACTCATACATGAAATTAATGTTTCTATTTCTCTCTTTGCTGACTCTCTTTCCAGGGTTCCTTGTCTCTTTCTTGGCTTCTTCATTGCTTTCCTTTCCTACTGAATCTTCCTTCTTTTTGTTACTCTCCTAGAACCTAGAAAAAATTACATTAAGTAGTTTTTCTAGCTTGTTTTTAGTATGTTCCTTGTTAACTGTTAACTACATTTTCACAAAATAATCTATACTTTGTGGAATAAATGAATAAATTACAAAACTATTTGACTTAACAGAAGTTTCCAAGGGGAAAGTAAAAGTTCATATTCCCCGCTACTATCCTCCGTTCTACTCCCTGAAGATAAGCACCATTAACAGTGTTTATCTTTATACTTAGAAAGTATATATGTATATATGTGCATGTATACATGTATATGTGTGTGTATATATACATACTTTCATATATACATATATACTTTCTAAGTATAAATGTATATATACACACATATATGTGTGTATATACATACAGCTTATAAGATATATATCTTTTTTTTTTTTTTTTTTTTTTTTTTGAGACGGAGTCTTGCTCTGCCGCCCAGGCTGGAGTGCAGTGGCCGGATCTCAGCTCACTGCAAGCTCCGCCTCCCGGGTTCACGCCATTCTCCTGCCTCAGCCTCCCGAGTAGCTGGGACTACAGGCGCCCGCCACCTCGCCCGGCTAGTTTTTTGTATATTTTAGTAGAGACGGGGTTTCACCATGTTAGCCAGGATGGTCTCGATCTCCTGACCTCGTGATCCGCCCATCTCGGCCTCCCAAAGTGCTGGGATTACAGGCTTGAGCCACCGCGCCCGGCCAAGATATATATCTTATATACAAGGCTACATATCTTAGCCTTGATATATTTTTATATGATATATTTATATAAACATATTTGTTTATTTATTTATATCATATAGATACATGCCAGATCTGTATTAGTCTGTTTTCACACTGCTATAAAGACATACCTGAGACTGGGTAACTGATAAAGAAAAGAGGTTTAATAGGCTCACAGTTCTGTGGGCTATACAGGCTTCCACTTCTGGGGAGGCCTCGGGAAACTTATAATCATGGTGAAGGTGAAGGGGAATCAAGCATGTCTTCACATGGCTGGCAGGAGAAAGAGAGAGAGCAAAGCGGGAGGTGCTACACAATTTCAAACAACCAGGTCTTGTGAGAACTCTATCACGAGAACAACAAGGGGGGAATTCTGCTCCTGTGATTCAATCACCTCCCACCAGGCCCCTCCTCTAACACGGGGAATTACAGTTCAACAAGAGACATGGGTGGGGACACAGAGCCAAACCATATCAAGGTCCAAATTGTGTGTGTGTGTGTCTGTTTATTTTCTTTCTTTTCTTTAAAACAGAGTCTCACTCTATCACCCAGACTGGAGTGCAGTGGTAATATCATGGCTTATTGTAGTTTCTACCTCTTGTGCTCAAATGATCATCTTGTTTTAGCCTCCTGAGTAGCTGGGACCACAGGTGCATGCCACCATGCCCAGCTAGTTTTTCATTTTTTGTAAAGATGGAGTCTCACTATGTTTCCCAGGCTGGTCTCGAACTCCTGGCCTCAAGCAGTTCTCCCCTGGGCCTCCCAACATGTTGGGTTTACAGGAGTGAGCAAATATGCCTGGTCCCCAATTTCAAATAAGAGCCTCTAGTTGTGCAAATAACTAAGTTAAATTTTTATACATGAATTTAATTTTTTATGGAACTCCCATTATTCTGATTGCCTCTAAGTTCTGGGAGATCAAATAACATCAAGGAGATGGGGTCAGCTCATCTGTGTCACTGTCATATTTCTACATGGTCCTCTACCTGTCACGTTTTGTTTATTTCTTGGATCATCAGCATGGCCCTATCTGGTCATTTATTCTCCCCAGTTTTTTGCCTTACACTTGGGCATTTGTTATTGAACACCAAAAGCCAAAAAATTGATTTTTTAAAAATAATCTTGTATATTTTTCTGCATTATCCTCTTCTGGAGACATAGAACTCGCTAGCTGCTGCCTAAATGAAGATAAATGTCAGAGTAACAGCATGTATATGAAAAAATTAAATATATTATCCTAATCACTATATAAATATGTTAATTGAATATTCAGTGGGAATTTCCTGTTTTTGTGGTATTTTGACTGAAGCCTGGAAGATGAGAATAATAGATTATAAAGTACCTGCACATTTTCAAGAGAGACAGAAAATCAAAGGGCTTGCTAAGAAGTGGCTAAATTAGTCTGTGGACATCCACCCCCTGCCGCCACCACCCTTACCATCCAATCTATATAAACAGAAAAGCAGAAATTTAAGATAATGTATTAAAGAAAGGCAATTTATAGAAGTAAGGAGTGCTTTGGTCTTTTTTCTTCCCTATGCAGGTGTTGCCATTATTCCAGGGTAGGTAGGAGAAGACACCGAGAAAATCACTTAGAGAAATTTGGGAAGGTTCTTGCAAGGAAGCAGTGGCTTCTCACTATCCAACTGGAGTCTTTTTGAGCTGCTGAAACTCAGGGTCATTTCTCAGGACACAGGGATGGAGCTCTGCAAGTTATTGCAAGAGCTTGAAATGCATCCTTTTTGTCTGAGGCCAGCGGTTGTAGGGAGAATGTCAATGACAGTTGCTTCAAAGTCATGGAAGTGGGAGGTAGGAGGGAGTACTGGAGCTGCTCAAGAGGCTGCAGACAGAGAGAGAAAGAGAAGAGAGAGAGAGAGAGAGAAAGGCAAGTCTACTTTTCCACTATTTTATGGAGCCTATAGGGTAAGGGGAAGCAATTAGGTTGAGCTGTCCTGATGAGACACTGCCCCAGGTTGCTGCCTTCTTTAGAGAAGAGATCCTAGGCGTGAGGAACTGGGAGGTGGGTAGGTCACTGGCGGCTGAGGCTAAGGGAAGAATCAAGAGGTCAGTCAGAGAGTATATCAGCCATGTAGGGAAACTATGAAATGATTCTTTTCCTCTAATCTCCATTCCAGTTGCACTGAGTGTGGAAGATTCCCTGAACCAGAAAACCAGCAAGTTTTTATTAGCGATTTTCAAAAGGGGAGGGAGTGCACAAATAGGGTGTGGGTCACAGAGATCACATACTTCACAAGGTAATACAATATCACAAAGCAAGTGGAGGCAGGGGGAGATCACAGGACCACTGGATGAGGAGAAATTAAAATTGCTAATGAAGTTTCGGGCACCCATTGTCTTACCAGGAAACAGGGTTTGAGAACAGATAACCTGTCTGTCCATAATTTATTAGGCGGGAATTTTCTCATCCTAATAAGCCTGGGAGCACTATAGGAGACCCAGGCTTATTCATCCCTTCGGCTTCGACCATAAAATACAGGATGCCTTAAAAAGGGGCCATCTGTAAGCCTACCTTCAGGGTGCATTCTCTTTCTCAGGGATGTTCCTTGCTGAGAAAAAGAATTCAGCGATATTTCTCCTATTTGCTTATGAAAGAGGAGAAATATAGCTCTGTTCCATCCAGCTCAGCGGAGGCCAGTTCAAAGTTACCTCTCTTGTTTCCTGAACATCGCTGTTATCCTGTTTTTTTTTAAGATGCCCAAATTTCATATTGTTCAAACACACATGCTCTACAAACAATTTGTGCAGTTGATACAATCACAGGGTCCTGAGGTGACACTCATCCTCCTCAGTTTACAAAGGAGATGATGGGATTAAGAGATTAAAGTAAAGACAGGCATAGGAAAACACAAGGATATTCATTGGGGAAGTGATAAGTGTCCATGAAATCTTCACAATTTATGTTCTTCTGCTGCGGCTTCAGTCCGTCCCTCCATTCGGGGTCCCTGACTTCCCACAACAGTTGATTCTACGTGTTCTTTTTTTTGAGACAGGATCTTTCTCTGTCACCCAGGCTAAAGTGCAATGGCATGACCGTAGCTCACTGCAACCTCAAACTCCTGGGCTTAGGGAATCCTCCTGCTTCAGCCTCCTGAGTAGCTAGGACTACCGGCACATGCCAACCACACCTGGCTAACTTATAAAAATATTTATTGTAGAGATGGAGTTGTGCCTTGGTGCCCAACTGGTCTCCAACTCTTGGGCTCAAGTGTCCCTCCTGACTTGGCCTCCCAAGACCTGGGATTATAGGCATGAACCACTGCACCTGGCTGCACATCTTCAATAGAGTGAGTAATGCCACAGTGAACATGGAAGTGTAAATATCTTATCAAGATACTGATTTTAACTCGTTTGAATAAATATTCAGAAGTAGAATTGCTGGATCATATGATAGTTCTTTTTTAATTTTCTGAGGAGCCTCCATACAATTTTTTAAGTAGCAGCGCTATTTTACCGTGCATAGGGTTACAATTTCTTCACCACTTCACCAAAACTTGTTATTTGCTGTTTTTGTTTGTTTTTGTTTTTTTAAATAATGACCATTCTAACAGGCGTGAAGTGATATGTCATTGTGATTTTGATCTGCATTTTTCTGATGCTTAATGATACTGAGCACCGTTTCATATACCTGTTGCCATTTGTATGTCTTTGTACAAATGTCTGTTCAGGTTCTCAGGGCATTTTTTAATTGGGTTGTTTGCTCTTTTTGCTATTGAGTTGTAGGAGTTCCTACAAATTATGTAGGAATAATAATTTGTAGGAACTCCTACAACTCAATAGCCACACACACACACACACACACACACGTATATATACACACACACACTCACTTTAGATACTAATCCCTTATTAGATGTATGCTTTCTAAATATTTATCCCTGTCTGTAGGTTGCTTTTCACTCTGTTGTTTCCTTTGCTATGCAAAGCTCTTTTGTTTGATGTAATTCCACTTAACTATTTTTGCTTTTGTTGCCTGTGCTTTTGATGTCATATTTAAGAAATGCTTGCCAAGGCCAATATAATGAAGCTCTTTCCCTATGCATTCTTCTAGGAATATTATAGTTCCAGGACTTATGTTTAGTCTTTAAGCCATTTTGAGTTGATTTTTGCATGTGGTATAAAATAAGGGTCCAATGTATTCTTTTGCATATGAATATCCAGTTTTTCCAACACCATTTGTTGAAGAGACTATCTTTTCTTTATTGTGTATTCTTGGTACTCTTGTCAAAGACCTACTGGCCATATACAGGTGAATTTTTTTTTTTTGAGACAGAGTCTCACTCTGTGGCCAGGTCTGGAGTGCAGTGGCATGATCTTGGCTCACCGCAACCTCCGCCTCCCAGGTTCAAGCAATTCTCCTGTTTCAGCTTCCCGAGTAGCTAGGACTATGGGCGCCCATCACCACACCCAGCTAATATTTGTATTTTTAGTAGAGACAGGATTTCACCATATTGGTCAGACTGATCTTGAACTGCTGACCTCAGGTGATCCTCCCACCTTGGCCTCCCAAAGTGCTGAGATTACGGGTATGAGCCACCATGCCTGACCATAGGTGTATTTATTTCTGGGCTCTCTAATCTCTTCCATTAGTTTCCATGGCTGTCCATATGACAGTTCCAGTTCCACACTGTTTTAATTACTGTAACTTTCTAATATGTTTTGAAATCAGAAAGTGAAATACTTCCAGCTTTGTTCTTTTTCCTTAAGACTGTTTTGGCTATTCAGAGTCCTTTGTGGTTTCAGAGTGGTTTGAAGCTACCATGTGAGCAAGACTGTGAGCCAACATGCCGAGCAATCATGAATTTTGAGATTGTTTTTGTTATTTCTGCAAAAAATGCCAACAGGATTTTGATAGGGATTGAATAGAATCTGTAGATTGCTTTGGGTAATGGGGACATTTTGACAATATTAAGTCTTCCAATCCATGAACATAGATGTCTTGTTATTTATTTCTTTTTCTTCTTTAATTTCTTTCAGCAATGTTTTGTAGTTTTCAGTGTATACATTTTTTTTCCTCAGTTAAGTTTATTCCTGAGCATTTCATTTTTTGATGCTATTGTAAATTCGATTGTTTCTTAATTTCCTTTTTAGGTATTTTGTTGTTAACATATGAAGACACAACTGAGTTTTGCTATTGATTTTGTATGCTGTGACTTTAATAAATTAATTTATTAGTTTTAACAGTTTTTTTTTTTTTTCTTTTAAAAGAAAACCTTTAGGGCTTTCTACATATAAGATCACCTCATCTGTAAACAAAGATAGTTTTATTTCTTCTTTCCTAATTTGGATGCCTGTTATTTTCTTTTCTTAACTAATTTCTCTGGCTAGGACTTCTGGTGTTATGTTAAATAGAATTGGCGAAGTGGGTATCCTTGCCTTCTTCTTAGAGGATCTAAGAACAAGGATCTTAGAGGAAAAGCTTTCAGTATTTTTACCATTGAGTTTGATGTTAGTTGTGGGATTTTTATATGTGGCCTTCACTATGTTGAGATAATTTCTATACTTAATTTATTGAGTGTGTTTATCATGAAAGGGTGTTGAATTTTGTCAAATATTTTGCTGTATTTATTGAGATGCTCATGTAATTTTTTAAAAAATTGAAATAGGGTCTTGCTCTGTTGCCCAGGCTGGAGTGCAGTGGTGCAACCATGGTTCACTGCAGCCTCTACCTCCTGAGCTCAATTGATCCACCTGCCTCAGCCTTCTAAGTAACTGGGACTACAAGCATGCACCATCACACCCAGCTAATTTTTGTATTTTTGTAGAGATGGGGTTTTTTCTTGTTGCCCAAGCTCATGTCAAACTCCTGGGCTCAAGCAATCCACCTGCCTTAGCCTCCCAAAGTGCTGGGATTACAGACATGAGCCACTACACCCAGCAATAATGTAATTTTTATCCTTCTTTCTGTTAATGTGTTGTATCACATTGATTGATTTTTATATGTTGAACCATCTGGCATCGTAGGATAAATTTCACTTGGTCATGTTGTATGGAATACTTTTAATGTGCCATTGAATTCAGTTTGTTAGTACTTCGTTCAGGATTTTTGCTTTTATATTCATCAGGAATATCGTCTGTAGTTTTCTTCTTTTTTTTTCTGCAATGTCTTTGTGTGGCTTTGGTATCAAGGTAATTCTGGCCTCATAAAGTGAGGCTGTAAGTATTCCTTTCTCTTCAGTTTTTTGTAAGGGTTTGGGAAGGATTGGTTTCAATTCTTCCTTAATGTTCTGGCAGAATTAACCCATGAAGTCAACTGATCCTGGGCTTTCCTTTCTTGAGAGGTTTATGATGACTGATTCCATTTGCTTACTTATTATTCATTTGTTCAGTTTTTTTATTTCTACATAATTCATACTTGGTAAGTTTCATGTTTCTAAGATATTAGCTGTTTCTTCATGGTTGTCCAATTTTTTGGCATATGCTTATTTATAGTAGTCTCAAATAATCCTTTGAATTTCTGTGGTATCAGTAAGGTCTCCACTTTTCTAATTTTATTTATTTGAGTCTTTTTTTTCTCAGTTTAGCTAAGAGTTTACCAATTTTGTTGGTCTGTTCAAAAAACCAATTCTTAGTTTCGTTGACTTTAAAAAATTTTTAATTCTCTATTTCATCTATTGCTGCTCATCTTTATTATTTCCCTCCTTCTGCTAACTTTGGATTTCGTTTTTTTTTTTTTTCTAGTTCCTTGAGGTGCGCCATTGGATTTTTTTATTTGAAAATTTTTTTTTTCCTTTTAGAATATAGGCATTTATCACTATAAACTTTCCTCTTAATACTGCTTTTGCTGTACCCCATAGGTTTTTGTATATTGTGTTTTAATTTGTATTTTTCTCAAGGCATTTTCTAATACTCTTTTTGATTTATTTTCATACTCATTGGTTGTACAAGACTGTTTTGTTTAATTTCCACATATCTGTGAATTTTCTATATTTTCTCTGGTTATTGATTTCTAGTGTCATTCCATTGTGGTTGGAAAAGATACTTGGTATGATTTCAGTCTTCTTAAATTTATTAACAGTTTTTCGTTACCTAACATGTGATGTGTCCTGGAGAGAGTTCTGTGTGTGCTGGAGAAGAATTTGTATTCTGTTGCTCTTGGGTCACAAGTTCTGTCTATGTTTGTCAGAACCATTTGATCTATAATGTTGTTCTGTCATCTGTTTCCTTATTGATTTTCTGTTTGAGAGTTCTATTTGTTAGTGAAAGTGGGGTACTGAAATCTCCTAACATTATTGTAATGTATCTCCCTTCAGCTCTGTCAATATTTCTTCATATATTTAGGTACTCTGATGTAGGATGTATGCTGCATATATATTAATAATTGTTATATGTTCATAGTTAATACTTTTATGATTATGTATTATCCTCTTTGTCTCTTGTGACAATATTTCACTTAGAGTCTATTTTGTCTGATCTAAGTATGGCCACTCCTGCTCTCTTTTGCTTTCCATTTACATGAAACATTTTTCCATCTCTTGAGTTTCAGCCTATATGTGTGTCTTTTAACCTAAGTGAGTCTCTTATAGGGAGCATACAATTGGATCATTTATCTTTAAGTTCATTTAGCCACACTATCTCTTGATTGGAGAGTTCAATCCATTTACATTTGAAGCAATTATTGTTAGAGAAGGACTTTCTATTAACATTTTATTAATTGTTTTCTGTCTGCCCTGTAGCTTTTTTGTCCATCTTTTCCTCTCTTGCTATCTTTCTTGGTGTTTTACTGATTTTTTTATTGTCATGCTTTGATTTCTTTCTTTTGCTTATCTTCTAAAGGATTTTTTTTTAGGTTACTATGTGGCTTACTTAAGACATCCTTTAGTTATAGTAGTCTATTTTAGCTGATAATGACTTAACTTCAATTGCGTAAAAAATTTCTAGACTTTTATCTTGCCCTCATGAACATTTTATGTTATTGATGTCCCAAAATATGTTTTTAGTGTGTATACATTAACATATTTTAGTAAGTATAGTTTTTAAAATATTTTTCTTTTAACTCCTATGTTAAAATTAAGTTATTTACACACCAGCATTAAAAGATTACAGTATTCTGTATTCATCTATATTATTTACCTTTATTAGCAAGTTCTATGTCTATATGTTTTCATGTTGCTATTTAGGGTCCTTTTGTTTCAACTTGAAGATTTCCTTTAGCATTTCTTGCAAGGCAGATCTAGAGATTATGAACTCTTATAGCTTTGGTTTATCTGGTAAAGTCTTCATATTTTATTCATTTTTGAAGGAAAGTTTTGCTGGAATAGTAGTCTTAGTTGGTAGTATTTTCTTTCATTGCTTTGAATATAGCATACATTTCCCTCTGGCCTGTAAGGTTTCTGTTGAGAAATCTGCTGACAGTTTTGTGGGGCCTCCCTTGGATACAAAAACTTGTTTTTCTCTTATTGCTTTCAAAATTCTCTCTTTGACTTCGGGTTTTGACAATTAAATTATGTTTCAGTGTGAACTTCCTAGGGTTCGTCTGACTGGATATCTTGGGTCTGGGTATTTATTTCCTTCTTCAGGTTTGGGAAGGTTTTAGCTATTATTTCTTCAAATAAGCTTTCTTTTTCTTTATCTTTCTTCTTCTCTGGTACTTCCATAATGCATATATTGGTCAACTTGATGGTAACCTATAAGTCTCTTCACTCTTTTTCATTCTCTTCTTTTTTCTTCTTTGCCTGGATAATTTCAAATGACCTGTCCTGCTGAGTTTGCTGATTATTTGTTCTGCTTGCTCAAGGTTACTGTTGAATCCCTGTAGTTAATTTTTACATTCAGTTATTATTTTCTTTAGCTCCAAAATTTCTGTTTGCTTCTTTTTTATATTTTCCTTATCTTTTTTGAAATTTTTAGTCTTTTCATGCATTATTTTTTTTCTGAGCTCATTGAGCATCTTTATGGCAGATTTTTAAAAATTTGAATTCTCTGTCAGGTAATTCATAAACTTCCGTTTCATTAAGGTCAGATTCTAAAGATTTATCTTGTTTTTTTCCTTTGGGCCATGCTTTTTTGTCCCTATTCCCTGCCCCCTTGAGTCTTTTTGTGGGTATCTGTGCATTGGAAGAAATAGCCACCTCTCTCAGTCTTCAAGAACTGGCCATGTACAGGTAAAGGCCCTCACTGTCACCTCAGCCAAATATTCTGGGGGTCTCTCAAGCCTTCTTTGTGTATGCATCTTTTCTGGACTTGTGCATGTAAATTCCCAATTGGAAGACTTTCTGGTTTTATTTTTCAGGAACTTATAATCTCTTACTATTTCTGGTGTCCATCTGCTCTACTGTGGGCTTTTTAGAGAAACAGCATGCCCTGAACTCTTTTTGTTGTTGTTGTTGTTGTTCTCCGAGGCTCCCAGACATCTAGAGTATGCCAGATCCTGTGAGCACTCCAAGACAGGCAAGATAGAATTCAGTCTGGCTGAATTCTGCCTTCAGGCAGCCCCTGAAAAGTTGAAATGTTGGACTTAAGGTCTAGCTTCTTTCTTCCTCAGGGAGAAGTTGGGATTTGGGGATTTCTGCTGGCTCACTCTTTGCTGAGCTGGAGAAGCTGTGGCAAGTGCGTACATGCTAGTCCAAGCTTCTGCCTTTGTTCTCAGCTGCTTCATACGTGTGGCCTTTTGCTGTCAGCATTCAGGTTCGGGCAAGACAGAAAGCAGTCCCTCAGGAAGCCTGCAAAAAAGTTAGAGGGTTGAATGTACAGATCAGTCTCTTCCTTCTCTCCCAAGGAGAAATCTGGGAGTTGAGGGATCATGTGGCACTGTGGCACTGATCATGTGGCCCTGCTCATGGAATAGAATTTATTGTGAGAGGGTGCCTCAAATTTTCTTATTGGCTTTGATGATACTGGTTTGCCTTTGCCTGTGGTACAGGAGCTTCTCAAGTGGTTTCTGGATTTCTCACAAAGGGAATTTGTCTGGGTGTTGTTGTTAAATTTGTGTGTCCATGGGGGTAACAATGGTCCAGGCTTCCTGTTTTGCTATCTTGCTCCTGTATGATTTTGAACCAGGTATTTTTTATGGTTCAATTTCTCTCCTCTCTTAGGATACTGATTATGCATTTTAGATAAAAGTTTTAAATGATTATCCTAGAATTTGCAACTAATCTCAGCCAACTTTCAAATAACATAATACTGCTTTATGAGCGGTGCAGATAGTTTATAACAAAATAATTTCAATTCCTCCCTCTTGTTCCTCATAATATTCTTGTCATTCAATTGTCAATATACTACAGTCATCCAATGTATTATTGCTATTATTACTTCAGACAAACAGTTATCTATTCTATCAGTTAAGAATAAGAAGACTATAAGTGTTTTTATCTTAATTTATTCCTTCTCTGATGCTCTTTTTTTCTTTCTATAGATCCAAGTTTATGACCTATATCATTTCTTTTTCTTTGAAGAACTTCTTTGAACATTTCTTGCACGGCAGGTCTGTTAATGACAAGCTGTCTCAGAGTTTACTTGTTTGCGAAAGCTTTATTTCTACTTAATTATTGGAGACTCATTTTGCTGCTCATAGATTTCCAGGGTTTTTTTTTCTTTCAAAACTTTAAATAATTTACTCCTCTGATATTGTGAAATATACGTTTGGTCTTCCTCCATGTTTCCCAGTATATAGATAGCCTTTAAAATCCTTGCAATCTCTTAAGTGATAAGTACCTTTTTGTATGCTAATGAGATGACTGCTGGCTGGGGACTTCCAGATAACCTGATTGGGACTGGTTGCCAGGGGAATCAACCATGAGATTAGAGGATTGGAACTTTCAGTCTACCCTCTGGAAAGGGAGAGGGGCTCAAGGTTGAGTTGCTCACTAATGGCCAATGATGTAATCAATCATATGTATGTGGTGGAGCTTCCATAAAAACCTAAAAGCACTGGGTGAGTTTTGAGATCTTCTGGGTTGCTGAACGCATGGATTTTTCTGGAGAATGACTCACCTGGGGAAGGCTTGGAAGCTCAACATCTTTTCCCACGTACCTTTTGCCCTGTGCATCTCTTCCATCTGGCTGTTTATCTGTACTCTGTAATATTCTTTATAATAAACCAATAAATATAAGTGCTTGTCCAAGTTCTGTTAACCATCCTAGCAAATTGATCAAACCCAAGGAAAGGGTCTTGGGAATGCCCAAAAGAGAGGAAAGATAGAGAGGGCTGGAGTTCACTAATTGCCTTTTCCTCACATCACATAAGGCTCTGAAGGACAGATCCTTGTTACAGAGAGCATTCAGAAAAATCTTTCAAAACAGTTACATCCCCCTCCTCTAGCCCAAAATATAAGGGGATTTTTCTTTGATCTGCACCTTGAAAATCTGTTGGAGTTCCTGGAAGTGAAACCGTAAAATCGGGGCCCCTCTAAAATTAGGCCCTCAGGAGTTTTTAACACTCAAACTAATACTCACTAAATTTCAGTGATTCAACAAAATTGCCATGTAAGTGTTCCTGCCAGCTACTGAATCTAGTGGCTTCAGCTTCAAGTATGCTGATTACAGTCATAACTCTCTGTATTAGCTTGTCTCTAGATTTCAAGGTGTTGATTAGCCCTGTCACCTTAATTCTCTGATGGAACTAAGAAAAGTCATTAATTTGCAGTTTGTACAGCTTTTGTCCTATGAGGATGGGAATAATGACTTCAAATCTCTTTACATATCAGAGTTCAAACTGTAAGTCTCTCCTCATTTTCTTTTAAAGTTCTTCATAGTATCATGAAATTCCCCTTTATGTCCTAAGCTGCCCTCCAGGGAATTGCATCTTGTGCTCCTCCCCATGCTAGTTGCTCTCTCATCTTGCTTCACAGCTGCCATCTCAGGGCTTGGTGCTTCCTTCCTTGCTTTTCTGGATTTATTCCAACATATTTTTTGGTTCTCATCCTCATTTTGCTATAGTTTATTTTCACAGCTCTCTAAATAAAGGAATATGGGAAATAACTATCTGAGTCTGTATCTGAAAATGTCTCCTAGCATCCAATAATACTGATAAAAATTTTGATGTCCTTCTGATTATTGTTCTGAAAGTTTATATCATTATGTCTAATCTTTAAAAAAATCCTCTGGAATGAGCTCTAAGTATACTCTTTCTTCTACAGATCTATGTACTTTAGTATTGGCATATTCCCTTGAGTTCTGTGATACTCTCATTTCTGCTTTCTTGGATATCTCCTTCTGTGACTTCTATTATTCTGGTTTTGGACTTTCTGAATTCATTCTCTACCTTGTTCATCTCTCCCCATTCCCATCTTTTTCTTCATACTGCACTTTCACAGAACATTCTCTCAATTATATCTACCAAATATTCTACTAAATTAAAACATTTTAGTAATCATAATTGAAAATTCCAAGAATTGTTCAATCTTCAATCAGGGATTTTTTTCTTTTCTCTCTCTCTCTTTTTTTTTTTTTTTTTTTTTTTTTTTTTTTTTTTTCTGATTGGTCCTTGTTTCTTTGTTTGTTTTTGTTTTGTTTTTGACACTGGATCTCCCTATGTTACCTAGGCTGGTCTCAAACTCCTGGGCTGAAGTGATTCTCCCATCTTGACTTCCCAAAGTGCTGGGATTACAGATGTGAGTTATCATGCCTGGCTTGATTTTTCCTTTTTTATAACATGTTTTGGGTGGTGATGCAATATCTCTTCTAACCTTTTTTGTTCTTCCAATAAGAGGTTTTGTTTAAGTTTTATTCTGTTCCTTTGGATTAAAGGATGCAAAATATAAAAGAAAAAAAGAATTTTAAAATATTATTAAAAATAATAAAAATATTATTTTTAAAAGTTTTATTCTATTCTTTAAATATTGTATATAAATTTAGGATAATATTTTTCCAGCTTTAAATCTTGACCTTTCACTTTCATGCTGAAGCTTTCCTCAAATATTTGGTAATCCCTGGTTGTTCATTTATATATTATAATAAAGTGGTTATATGTATTGATGAGACTTTTGCTCACATTATAAGAACATATTTGTTCACAAATGGACTTTGCTTTGATGTGGCCATGCAGGGAGGTTAGTGTTAAACTGGAGAACCTCTACATTATAGTTGCCATATTTAACAAATAAAAATATGGGACACACAGTTAAATTTGAATTTTAGATAAACAACTAACTATTTTTTAGTATAATGCCATTATATGAAGGTATTTGCTCAGGGCCAGTCAGTTCCTTCTGAGAGGAAACTTCTAATTCTTTGCCTGGGGCAGAAACTTGACTGTTGAATTTGTGATATGTATAAGTGTGTACACGTGGGAAAGAGGGGTAGGGTTGGGAGCTGAATGTTCTGTACTTACCCATTTTCAACAGATCCTTATTTCTAGTACCATATCTCACTCGTGTCCCCTGCCAGACCTTCCATTTACAAATAAAATGTGTCTCTGTGATTCTATGACTATGATGTGTTGCCATCTCAAGTGCATCTCCCTCAATGCATCTTTTAGGCCAGAGCTTCTGAACTAATGTGCCCAGGTAGATTACAAATACATCACAAGATATTGAAAATTGTACACTTTTCATGACAAAAATTTCAAAGCATTTTCACTATCTTTTAAAAAATTTACAGCAGTTAAATTTTTAGCTAACATTCTTTGAATTTCTACTTTTGGTACTTGTTACTTTAATGCATATAACTCTATGCAGAGCACTGTTTGTCAGCAGCAGAACATCCAACTCATAAAAAATTAATTTTGTAGTGATTTTTTTCAACGTGTTTCTTTATTTTGAGTCCAAGTATAAAATTGTAATACTATAGCAGACCACTTTTGGCTAGTGTGGCATATCACGCAGACCCTTCGGCAAACCAGGCTCAACTTGTGTCTTCCTCAGTCAACTAGCCCTAGGAAATCCCTAGGCAGCCCTGAGTGGAATTACTGAAAGGAGAAAAGACAGCACAGCAAGAGGAGAAACCATATGTTCATGGAACTTACTTGTGCCTTTAGGTCTTGCTACAGACTTAAAGCTTGTAAATCTCATTTTTACATACCACCTTTAGGGCTTCCCAGATCACATGACACAGTTTATGATGAACAGTCTCATCTCATGCTATGTATCTCACTATTAAGTCTAAGCCTCTACCAAAAAGACTGGCAGGAAGGGCACATTTGTTTTGTATAAGGAAGATATTTATCTTCTAAAAACAGGCTGGTGTGGCTTCAAAATCCTAGAAGTTTATTTTGAATCTTCAATCAGAATCAGGGATTGTCATTGGGTGAATACAAGTCTGTTCTTCCATAGACCTTTGGATTAATAATAGATCTTCTGCATTCCCCATTCCAATTGCTGGGTTATGAAGAAGCTTACTCTGTAGACTGGGTTAGCGTGAATGTCTTTTTGTGGCCTGGCTTCTACTTAAAGTCAGCAGACTTATACAATATTTATTTAATGAGCTGAAGGAAGACACACATGCAGATATTTTCTCCAAAATTCATAAAAACCTATCCAATGTTACATCTCTGTTTTAGCGATAACAAGGTAAGGTGCAGATCCATTGTCTTTCACTGTAGAGGGGATATCCTGATATGCCTCAGATTCTGAACTCCCTGAGGTGAAGCCTATTCGGAAACTTAATTTCCCAGGGAATTGTTTCTCCAAGTTCCTAGGGTTCCTACTACTCTCTGCTTACTATCCAGGGTAGCTGCTACTCCCTGCTCATCAGATTCTACCAGCATTATGTCATTAATATAGAGGATCAGCATGATGGCTTATGGAATGGTGAAATAATGTAAATTTTTGCAGACTAACTACAGCACAATGCCAAATTGTTGAAAGGAAGCAATCATGACCTTAACCTTCTGACTCTGCTGGCTGAAGAAAAATGTGTGTGTGTGTGTGTGTATGTGTGTGTGTATATGTGTGTGTGTATATGTGTGTGTGTGTGAATTGTAGCATACAAGGTACCAGGAGCCTAGTTGATTTGTTCCATTAAAAATCTTACATACGTATCAGCAACTATAAGTGAAGTCATCACCTGATTAAGTTAATAATAAGCTGTTGATTTTTTTTTTTTTCCTAAGGCTAATCTGTTTTCTACATGATACAAAACACAAGTTAAATGGGGACAGAATAGGATTTACAACTTCAGGATTTTTAAGTACTTGATAGAGGCACTAATATCTGAAATTCTCTCAGGAGTGCAGAATTGATTTTGATTTACTATTTTAGTAGTAAGGACTTATTCCTGAGGCTCTCAGTTTGCTATTTCTACCATAATCCTTTTCTTCATAGTTCAGGGATCCAGTGTTGGGATTCTGTCTGTAACTAAGTATATCTTTTCCAATTGAGCATTCATGAATGGAGGGAATAAACACAAATATGTTCTTAGACACACAAGGCCCACTTTGAGATGAAGTTGAGCCAAAACTCTGGTTATCAGTTGATCCCTAAGTATTCCCTTCATTTCTTTTTTTATTGTGGATTTTATTTATTTTTATTTTATTAAAAATTGATAATTTATAATTATATAAATTTATGGGATACAAAGTAATGTTATGATTTATGAATATAATACGGAATAACTAAATCAAGCTAACTGACATATCTATCACCTCAAATACTTATCAATTTTTGTAGTGAGAACATTTGAAATGTACTCTATTAGCAATTTTGAAATATTTCAAATACATTATTATTAATTATATTCACTATGATGTGCAATAGACTTCAAAACCCCCAATGACACCTTATTCTAAGGTTTTGTACTCTTTGATCATCTTCTGCCTATTTCCCCCACTCCCAGCCTCTGTAACCAGCATTCTACAGACTCTCTGCTTCTAAGAGTCTGATTGTTCTCGATTCTACATATAAGTGAGAATATTCATTGTTGGTTGCTTTGTGTCTGATTTATTCAACTTAACAGAATGTTCTCTAATTCCATCTATGTTACTGCAAATAACATAATTTCCTTGTTTTTTTAATTTTAATTTTAATTTTTATTTATTTGTTTATTTTTTCGAGACAGAGTCTTGCTCTGTCACCCAGACTGGAGTGCGGTGGCACGATCTCAGCTCACTTCAAGCTCTGCCTCCCGGGTTCACGGCATTCTCCTGCCTCAGCCTCCTCAGTAGGTGGGGCTACAAGAGCCTGCCACCACGCCTGGCTTATTTTTTTGTATTTTTTAGTGGAGACGGGGTTTCACCGTGTTAGCTAGGATGGTCTCGATCTCCTGACCTCGTGATCCACCCGCCTCAGCCTCCCAAAGTGCTGGGATTACAGGCATGAGCCACCACGCCTGGCCCAGAATTTCCTTATTTTTAAGAGTGAATCACATTCTACTTTGTATATGTCCTCTCAGGAAATCTAGCTGGGAGGTGGGTTGTACTTGGTTAGTCTATTTAACATTTCTATTTTGTTAAAATGTGAAATTCTTTTCTGACAGTATTCCAAGGATTTCTGGCATGTCTAGTTTATTTAGTGAAAGTATAGTTATATGTATAAATTCATTGTGGTCTGTAATTCTGTTTCTTCTTCCCTGGTTTGGCGTTCTTAGAATCCTTTTTCATGGTATTCTCCAGGTTAACAACAATGCAAAATAGCAAAACAGTTTAATTACTTGGGCGCATATGCTCTTGACTTTCTGAGTTACTGTTTGTACCATTCTCACTATAATATTTGGGTTTGATCTTGGTTATTAATCTCAAAGCAATGAAAGATGGAAAGAATGAAACATGAGAAGACTCGACAGCCTATTTAAAAGGTATCTTGCTCAGGTAAAGCCATTAAAGACTCTAAGGCAAGGCAAATCTCTACTTATCAGACAGAGGAAGAACTATTTCTGCTAACCAGGGTGCCCCCTCCCTGCCATTTCAGGCAGTTAGAGACCTGGATTACTCACAGTTATTTTAGTGTAACCAAATGTCTACATTTAAAACTGTCAGGATACCACTCTTTCCCAATTAATATGCTAAAGTTTCCAGGAAGTATTTTCTTAAATATATATATTTTTAATTTAAAAAAGTATTTTTAAATTGATTATACAATAAAAGTGTATATATTTATCATGTATAATATATTCCCTTGAAATACATATGTATTTTGGAATAGCTAAATCGAGGTAATTAACATATGCATTACCTCACAAACTTATCGTTTTTTGTTATTAGAACACTTACAATATACTCTCTTAGCAACTTTCAAGAATAGAATACGTTATTATTAACTATAGTTACCATGTTGTACAACAGATCTTTTGAACTTATTTCTTATCTAACTGAAATTTTATATCTTTTGACCAGCATCTCTTTGATCCTCCACTCCTCTCCCAGTCCCTGGTAACCACCATTCTATTTTTTATTTCCTTGAGTTGAACTTTTTTAGATTCTACATATAAGTGAGATTATGCACTATTTGTGTTTCTGTGCCTAGCTTATTTCACTTACCAGAATGTTCTCCAGGTTGGTGTATGGTGGTGCAAATGACAAGATTTTCTTCATTTTTTCAGGCTGAATAGTATTCCATTGTGTGTATCTACCACATTTTCTTTATCTATTCATCCAATGATGGAAATTTAGATTGTTTCCATATTCTGGCTATTGTGAATAGTGCTGCAATAAACATGAGAGTACAGACATCTCTTTGACATACTCATTTTATTTCTTTTGAATATATACCCAGTAGTGAGATTACTGGACCCAGAAAGGCTAGATAATATTGTGAACTGGCTTATATTAATCATAACCTGACCTAAGCTGGAATTTAAAATCCTAAACTAGTTGTTTCATTTTTTATTAGTCTTTTTAACTACAATAATGTAGTTAAAAGTAGAGAACTTCATGAACTTTAAATTCTTCATTTTTACCATAGTATTTCATTTTGTGGCCAGTTGATCCATCAAGGCATTGACTCCAAAAGATACTTCATTCCAGGTGACCATGGGTGATAAATAACTGCTTTACCAATGCATATTATGGATTTCTTTAGATCCCACCATTTAGTTTTAGTGGACAACTTTTTCTATTGAAGCCTAGTTGGATCAGATAGCAAATCTTAGATTGCTCTTTCTTTGATACTTTGTTGTAGAGATATTCAGTTGCAAAGAACAGAATCTAGCTTGTTTAATAAAGGATTTACTGTAACATTATATAAAATTCAGAAATATTGGAATAATTGCAGAAATAAGTTATACTCTGAGCTTCCAGAAATGATTTATAAAGGCATGGAACAGAGTTGGCTGTAAGCATAGCTGTTGCTTCTGTCAAAATGAGAAAACTGCCCACCACACTGGGAAGCTATCACTATAGGTATTAGCTTGAGAACCATGCTGCAGCTGGAATAATCCATCCTGGAAAAGAAATACTTCATTCTATGCTTCTATTTTTACCTCCTCAGTTCTGAATTTAAGTTTCAAAACAAAACAAAACAAAACAAAACAAAATGCATGCCTTGGTGGAACCTAAATCATACCTGGAACTGTATCTAAAAATTCATTCAGGAAATGTAGTTTTTATCATATCTGCCTCTTTAGTACACTACAGGAAAATCCAAGTAGAAGTTTAGAAAGCCACTTGGACATCAGCAAGATGGTGGAATAGAAGATTCCAGTCCTCACTCCTTTGCAGAAACATCAACTTTCACAGCTACCTGTGGGTGAGAATACATTTTTGGGAACCCTGGAGTCCAGCTGAGAGAATCCAGCATTTGGGAACGTACTCATTGAAGAGGGTAAGAAAAGTAGTTTCACTTTACCTGCATCACCACCTCTTCCTGAAGATGGCACAGCTCAGTACTGAGAGAGGTTTCCTCAAACCACAATTTTATCTCTGAAGGAGAGCAAGAGTGAAGTGCACTTGTGGCTTCAGAAGTCTTATAGGACACTACCCTGGAGGCCCATTTCTGTTTCATGCCAACCAAAACACTGAAGGAATTGGCACAGCTACATGGTCTAAGGGTAGCTAGGAACAAGGTCTAGTAGCACATGGATCTCAGCAATGGGCTATGTTTCCTGTTAACTGGCTCATGGACTCTACCAAGAGACAATCCCATGAATTCAGCAAAACAGCTTGCTTATGGACACCCCAATCAGCCAACAAACAATATCAGCACCTTGCATGTGCCCCCATATCAGTGCCCTGGATGTCCCCATGAATGGCATACCATGGTCATTGTGCATGAGTACCATCATGCAGCACAACAGATTTCAGAAACAGAATTTCAGTAGCCAACTTGACTCTGTAGGACTGGGATAATGGCCACAACCTTGAAAACTTCAGAACACTGTCTTAGGGAAAATAAATGAGAGACTCCCAGTATCCAGCCTGGCTTTGTGGAATTGAGAAAAGGCACATAATCCAGGGCTTCTCCTCCTAGGATAAGGAGGACATTTTTGAAAGCAAGAAAAAACCACCAGTCACATACAAAGGAATCTCAGTAAAACTCTCAGTGGAATTCTTAGCAGAAACCATACAGGCTAAAGGAGAGTGGGATGATATACTCAAAGTGCTGAAAGAAAGAAAAAAAAATTCTGTCAACAAAGAATATTATGCTCAGCAAAGCTGTTCTTCAGAAATGAAGGAGAAATTAAGACTTTTTCAGACAAACAAAAACTAAGGTAGTTTATCAACACTAGACTTGCCCTACAAGAAATGCTAAAGAGAGTTCTTCATGTTGAAATGAAAGGATACTAATTTGCAATATGAAAACATATAAAATATAAAACTCACTGGTAAAGGTAAGTATCTAGTCAAATTCAAAATACTCTAATGGTGTAATGGTGGTATATAAATCACTGTTTAGTATAAAAGTTAAAAGACAAAAGACTGAAAAATAAATGCACAGTCATGCATTGCTTGACAATGAGCATATATGCTGAGAAATGCATTGTTAGTCAATTTTATCACTGTGTGAACATCACAGAGTATACTTACATACAAACTTAAGATGGTATAATGTACTACATACCTAGGCTATATGGCATAGTTTATTGCTGCTAAGCTACCAACCTATACAGCATGTTATACTGAATATTGTAGGCTGTTGTAACACAATGGTAAATATTTGTGGATGTAAACATAGAAAAGATACAGTAAAAAAAAAAAAGGTATAAAAAATGGTGCACCTATATAGGTCATTTATCGTGAATTTTCAGAACTGGAAGTTGCTCTGGGTGAGTCAGGAAGTTAGTGGTGAACAAATGTGAAGGCCCAAGACACTGCTGTGAACTATTGCAGAGTTCATAAACACTGTGCACTTAGACTACACTAAATTTATTAACAATTTTTTCAATAATAAATTAACCTTAGCTTAATGTAGCCTTTTTACTTTATAAACCTTTAATTTTTTTTAACTTTTTGACTCTTTTGTAATAACATTTATCTTAAAACACAAACACATTGTGCTGCTGTACAAAAATAAGTTGTGCCTTATATCCTCATTCCAAAAGCCTATCTATTTTAAAACATTTTTATTTTTTTACTTTTAAATGTTTTTATTGAAAATTAAGACAGAAACATATACATTAGGCTAGGTCTACACGGGGTCTGGATCATGGCTATCACTGTCTTCCACCCCCACATCTTGTCCCACTGGAAGGTCTTCAGTGGCAATAACTTTCATGGATATGTAGTCTCCAATGAAAAAAATATCTTCTTCTAGAATACCTCCTGAAGAAACTGCCTGAGGCTATTCTTGAAAATGTGTCACTCCTCTTGGAACTAGGTCCATGATGTTTTGCTTGGTTTGTTGCTTTTTTTTTCCCCCTTTAGATTTCCTTGTAAGCAAATTATGTACCTTGAGTGTTCATCTCTATTAATAAAAACCTTTTATTAAGAGTTAGAGTCCATGTTTTCAGTCTTTTTAAGGATCTTCTTGAGGTTTGCAAAAGCTTCTGCTAAGCCCTCCAGTGTGAATTTTCTCGAGGTTCTTCTTTTTCTTCTCCAGTTTTTCTTTCTCTTGTTTCTTCTTAAGCTCTGTGTTCCTGTTCCTGTTCAAACCATTCCTCATGAATCAATTTGCCAGAAACCACCTCTAGGAGCTGTTCAATGTCATCCTCATCCACACCCAGGTTACAATTGTTTGCCATCTGAGCCACACAATTTTTCTTTCTTTTATCTTTTTTTTTTTTTTTTTTTTTTTTTGAGACGGAGTTTTGCTCTTGTTGCCCAGGTTGGAGTGCAATGGCGCCACCTTGGCTCCCAGATTAAAGCGATTCTCCTGCCTCAGCCTCCTAAGCAGCTGAGGTTACAAGTGCCCACCACAATGGGCACTAATTTTTTTGTATTTTTAGTGGAGACAGGGTTTTGCCATGTTGGTCAGGCTGATCTTGAACTCCTGATCTCAGGTGATCCAACCGCCTCAGCCTCCCAAACTGTTGGGATTACAGGCATGAGCCACTGTGCCTAGCCTTTTTTTTCATTTTTATAACACCCTCATCCTTGGCAAATCCTTTGACATTGCAGATGAAACTTGTGTGCCTTCTTCCAGGGACCATTCATGTATAGTCCACAGTGACATCACCCAAGCCCAAGCAAAGTTCTTGATGCAGTCATAGATGTTGTAATTTTTCCAGAATTTTACCAGTGTCTTCTCTGTGTCTTTCTCAATTGCAACAGTAACCTGGGCAAAAATCCTCCTCAAGTAATAGGTCTTATAGCTGGTATAACTAGTTGATCCATTGGTTTACTTAAATATGTGGTACTTGGAATCACCACTTTGACTTTGGGATAAAGATCACCAATAAAAAGAGAATATGCAGAAGCATTCTCAACAATAAGCAAAATGTAGAAAGGCATATTATTCTTTAAACAGTATTTCTCAATTTTGCTGGCATAACAATTTAGGAGGACATTTTGAAAGAGGAGGTGGGTCATCCATGATTTCTTATTTTTCTTGTTGTACACAGGCAGTGTGTGTTTATTGATATGTTTGAAAGACTTGGGGTTCTCACTGTGCAAGATCACAAAGGGTTTCAATTTGTAGCGTGCAATATTGCCCTCAAGCAAGACTGTTATCCTCTTTTTAAAAAACCTTGAAACTTGGCATTGACTTGGCCTCCTTAAGATAAAAATCTTTTCAGGCATCCATTTCTGGAATATGATGGAGATTTCATCTGTATAGAATATTTGCTTCGCAAGTAATTTTCCTCCACAATCAGCTTATCTAGAGTTTTCCAAAATTCTTCAGCTGCCTTCACATCAACCCTTGCAGACTCACCACTCACTTCCACATTATGTAATGAATAACAATTTTTCAATAATTTAAGCAACCCAAAGCTAGCACTAAATCTACCAAAGTAGTCAGGCCTAAACTTTTCCTTCAATGTTGCAAACAAACCTTTTGCATTGGCCATGAACTTCATGGGACTGAGAGGGATATGTTTCTGTGTCTTGTCTTCAATCCAGTTTATTAGAAGTGTCTCCATATCTGATATAGACCCATGTCAAAGTTTTGTTAGTCTCCTTGCCTTCAATGAAGCAGATTCTTTAACAGTTTGTCACTTTGTTCTTGTTCTTCAAGATCATACCTATGTGGTAATGGAACATGCCTGTCTGGTGAGCAATAACCATCACTGATTTTCCCCCTCTATAATCCTTAATCACTTTTAATTTCATTTCCCAGTCAGTCAGGTCAATCACTTGATGTGGCTTCTACCAGCAGCATTATTTGTAGATTTTGTATGCTTAAGGGCCATGATGAACAAAACAATACTAGATTAATTTAACCACAAGATACAATAATACAATCAAAGGACACAATAAACACAAGATGTAAGAGGCTGCTGCTAGCATAATATGGCACACTGTTTTACAGTAAACTTTTTTTAATAAGTGGAAGAAGTACACTCTAAAATAATTATAAAAAGTATAGATGGTAAATACAGAAAATGGTTATTTATTATCGTTATTAAATAGTATGTACTGTACATAATTGTATGTGCTATACTTTTATATGATTGCCAGCACAGTAGGTTTGTTTATGCCTGCATCATGATGTATACATGAGTAATGCATTGTGTTATGGTGTTATAACAGCTGTAACGTCACTAGACAGTAAGAAGTTTTTCAACTTTATGATAATCTTATGAGACCATCATTGTATATGTGGTTTGTGGTTGATCGGAATGTTGTGATGTGACACATAACTGTGCCTACAGTAATTTGGTAATGAACACAAAATATAAAAACATGTAATTTGTGATATTAATAACATAAAATGTGGGGGTAGAGAAGTAAAAGTGTAGAATTTTTGTATGTGGTTGAAGCTAAATTGTTACCAGTTTAAAATAGACTTTCGTAAGTATAAGGTGTTTTATTTATGTAAACCTCATGGGTAATTATGAAAAAATCTGTAGTAGTTACATAAGGATATCATGAAATAAATCAAAATATAACAATATAAAATCATCAAATCACAAAAAAAGACTGCAATGGAGAAAGAAATAAAGGAACTACAAAATAGTTAGAAAATCTAGTCCTGCCTATCAATAATAACTTTAAATGTAAATTGATTAAATTATTTTATCAAAAGACAGAGTGATTGAATGGGTTAAAAAAAAGAAAAATCATTTATATGGTATCTACAAAAGACTCACTTTAGCATTAAGGACATGCATAGGCTGAAAATGGGGAGGTGGAAAAAGATATTTTATTCCTGTGATAACCACTGGTAGTTGTATTTAGATTATGCAAAGTAGTCTTTATGACAAAAACTATCATAAGAGATAAAGAAGGTTATTATATAATGATAAAGGGTTCATTTAATCAAGAAGATATAACAATTATAAATATATATGCAGCCAACATTAAAGCACTTAAATATATAAAATGAATATTAACGGAACTGAAGGGAGAAATAGATAGCAATACAGTAATAGTAGGAGACTTCAATACACAACTTTCAACAATGATAGATCAATGACAGATCAACAATGACAAAAATCAATAAGGATAGGGGACTTGAATAATGCTATAGACCAAATGGACCTTATAGGCATATACAGAATATTCCATCCAACAGCAGCGGAGTACATATTGTTCTTAAAAGCACATGGAACATTCTTCAGGGTAGCTCATATGTTAGGAAACAAAACAGGTATTAACAAATTTAAGATTGAAATCATGTTAACTGTCTTTTCCAACCACTATGGCATGAAACTGGAAATTAATAATAAGAAATTCCCCCAAATTTACAAATACATGTAAATGAAACAAAATGCTCCTGAACAACTAATGGGTAAAAGAAGAAATCAAAAAGAAAATCGAAAAATATCTTGAGACAAGTGAAAATGTGCATATAGTATACCAAAATTTATGGGATGCAGCAAAAACAGTTCTAAAAGGGAAGTTTATGGCACTAAATAACTACAATAAAAAAGAAAAATTTCAATAAACAACCTAACATTACACCTCAAAGAACTAGAAAAAAAGTACAAACTAAGCCAAAGGTTAACAAAAGGAATAAATAAATTGAAGATAAGAAATAAACAAAATAGAGACTAGCAAAACAATAGGCAAAATCCACAAAACTAAGAAGTGTTTTTCAGATGACTAACTTTTAACTAAACAAAGAAAAAAAGACTCAAATAAATAAAATTAGAAATGAAAATAGAGACATCACAACTGATGCCACAGAAATACAAAGAATCAAAAAAAAAAAAAAAACTACTATGAAAAATTATATGCCAACAAATTAGGTAACCTAGAAGAAACAGATAAATTCCCAGACACATACAATCTACTAAGACTGAATCTTGAAGGAACAGAAAATCTAAATATATCAATAATGAGAAAGCAGGTCACTTCAGTAATGAAGTTTCCCATCAAAGAAAAGTCCAGGACTTGATGCCTTCACTGCTAAATTCTACCAAGCATTTGGAAGATAACTAATACCAATCTTTCTCAAACTCTTTCAAAACATGAAGAGAGGGAATACTTCCAAACACATTCTGTGAGAGCAGCATTACTCTGACAAAGCTAGACAAGGACACTACAAGAAAAGAAAATTTCCCACCAATATCACTGTTGAACACAGATGCAAAGACTTCAGTAAAACACTAACACACCAAATTCAATGGTACATTAAAAGGATCATATATAACGACTAAGTGGGATTTTCCCCAGGAATACAAAAAGGGTTCAAATTATGTAAATTTATAATTGTGATACACCACATTAACAAATGGAGGGACAGACACCATATGATTATTTCAATAGATGCAGAGAAAGCTTTTGACAAAATTCAACATCCTTTCATGATAAAAATTTCCAACAAATTAGGTGTAGAAAATATGTTCCTCAATGTAATAAAGGCTGTCTGTGGTGTCATATGGCAATTACAAAGCAATGTATGACACACCCACAGATAACACCATGTTCAATAGTGAAAAGCTATAAGAGTCTTTTGTCCTATAAGATCAAAGACAATACAAAATGCCCGTGCTAACCACTTCTACTCAACTTAGTACTGGAAGTCCTAGCCAGAGCAATTAGGCAAGAAAAATATACTCACATTGTCCAACCTGGAAAGGAAGTACAATTATTTCTGATAGCAGATAACATAATTTTATACATACTATAAACCTTAAAGATTCTACTAAAAACCTGGTAGAACTAATAAACAAAATCAGTAATTTCACAAGACACAAAATCAATGTACAAAAATAAGTTGTATTTCCATATACTAAAAATGAACTATCCAAAAAGAAAATTAAGAAAACAGTTTGTTTCATAATAGCAGCAGAAAGAATAAAATACTTTGAAACATACCTAACCAAAGAGGTGAACCACTTATACACTGAAAATTATGAAATTTAATGAAGAAAATTTAGACATTAATAAATGGAAAGATATCCCATGTTTCTGAGTTGAAAGATTCAATATTGTTAAAATGTTTATACTATCAAAATGACTTACAAATTAAATGCAATTACTGTCAAAAATCCCAATGACATTATTTACAAAAATGGAAAAATCAATACTAAGATTCAGATGAAATCACAAAGACCTAGACTAGTCAAAGCAATCTTAAGCAAGAGACCAAATTTTGAGGCATCCTACTTTCTGATTTCAAATTATAAACCAAAGATATAGTAATCAAAAGAGTATGGTGCTGGCATATAAATAGGCATATAAACCAGTGGAGCAGAATTGAGAGCCCGGAAGCAAGCTCATGCACATATGCTCAACTAGTCTTCAAGAACAGCACCAAGAATAAAGTATGGGAAAATACAGTCTCTTCTATAAATGTTGTTGGGAAAGTTGGATATCCACATGCAAAAGAATAAATTTGAACTTTTATCCTACCCCATACACAACAATAAACTCAAAATGGAATAAAGACTTACATATAAGACCCCAAATCATAAAACTGCTAGAAAACATACAGAAAAAGCTTTCTCATGTTGATCTTGGCAATGGTTTTTTGGTTATGACATCGCAAGCAAAGACAATGACAACAAAAATTAAGTGAGATTAGATCAAACCATAAAGCTTCTACACAGCAAAGGAAACAATCAACATAATCAAAGTCAACCTGAAAAATAAGAGAAAATATTTGCAAAATATATATTTGATAAGGGGTTAATATTCAACGCGTATATGAAACTCCTATAACTCAATAGCAAAAAAGCAAATAACCTGGTTAAAAAATAGCCAAAGGACCTAAACAAACATTTCTCTAAATGTACAAATGACCAAGAGGTATCTGAAAAGGTGTTCAATATCACTAATTATTATGGACATTTAAATTAAAACCACAATGAGCTATCACCTCACACCTGTTAAAATGGTCATTATTAAAACTGCAAAAAATAGCAAGTGTTGGTGAGGTGTAGAGAAATTGGAACCCTGTGCATTGTTAGTGAAGATGTAAAATGGTGCTACTTCTATGGAAAACAGTATGGAGGCCTCTCAAAAAATTAAAGATAAAGTTACCATATTGTAGTAGTCTGTTCTCACACTACTATAAAGATATTATCTGAGACTGGGTAATTTATAAAGGAAAGGGGTTTCATTGACTCACAGTTCCACGTGGCTGGGGAAGCCTCAGGAAACTTACAATCATGGTGGAAGGTGAAGGAGAAGAAAGCACCTTCTTTACAAGGCAGCAGGAGAGAGTGTACAAGGGAAACGGCCACTTTTAAACCATCAGATCTCGTGAGAACTCCCTCACTATCATGAGAACAACATAAGGGAAACCGCCCTATAATCTAGTCACCTTCCTCCAGCACCCTCTCTCAATATGTCGGGATTAGAATCAGAGATGAGATTTGGGTGGGGACACAGAGCCAAACCATATCAGATATGATCCAGCAATCTTGCTTCTGGGTATATATCCAAAGGAATTGAAATCATGATCTTGAGATATCTGTACTTTTTTGTTCATTGCAGCATTATTCAGAGTAGCCAAGATATGGAAACAAGCTAAATGCGAATTGATGGATGAATAGATAAGAAGCATGTGATGTGTATATATATCATGTGTACAAGGAAACATGGAGCGTGATCTAAGGCAGCTACCAGCATTGATTTGTGAGTTTTGTCTCAAAACCCTTCTCGCATGTTTTCTGTGTCTTAGTTTTTGGGAGCACATTCTCCTGCACTTAGACATACATACAGGGAAATACTGTATGTTAATGGTTTTCCGAATCATGAGTTTGTTTTTATTTTGTTATTTTGTTAACCGAGTCTAGTATCTACTGCAAATATGATTATATATTTTCCTCATTCTTACTCCACCTGTTGAGTTAGGAAGCTATGTCTTATGAAATAAAAGCGGTGGGTATAAATGATTCCTTCTTTTGTCATGTCTACTTTATGATTCTGTGTGGGTGGAACTGGGTATCTGCAGAACTTGATGCAAGCAAACAATAGCTGCTAAGACTTCCAAGGCTATGTCACTTACCAAACTCCCTTCTCTGCAAGAACTCTGGAGAGGTATGTATCAGTGTGTGGCATGCTCTTTGGTTTTGGCAGGTATTCTTCACAGTTTACAGTTTGGGACTATTCTTAGTTTGACCAGAGTTTTCTATCCTTTTTTCTTTGTTATTTTGCAGGCGCAGCTATTGTAGTGAAATCAAAACAGTTTTATCATGCCATGTTTTGCCAGAAATCCTGTTTTAATTAGGCAAGAGATTGAAAGGAATATTTTATATTTATTTCTTTCAGAGTACTTGCAATGAAACAAAAGTAGAGTTACTTTTAACTTATATAGCTTTTAATTCTTTCTATGTGTCAGTGGGGCTCAGTCAATAACAATATAAAGAGAATGAATTTAATAAATCTAAATGGATGATACTCTAATTTTGGATATAACTAATGGAAAATGTAAATGACAGCTTAAACCTCCACATTGTTTATTAAACATGTGACAAATATAGCCTTTTCCCTGCATAGTACTCCTGAGGAAACTTCTCATCTGGAGACTCATACAAAGTTATGAGAATATTTTCACTTTTCCCTGAACAATCTTCTCTTTAAAAAATCCTTAGATGCTTAATAGGCTCAACAGTATATTAAGAATAAATGGCTTCCCTAGGGCTATGGAGCGGAAATGAAAGTATTATGAGTATTAGGACTAGCAGGAATATTTAGGTCATAAATAGAAATGTCACAGTCTCCTGGAACTGTTTGCTTTGAATATTTATGATTTTAGTTATTTATACCTTGCTTTGTTTTTAAAGGGATTTCAGACAGCTTGCCGAAATATAGACAATAAAACAAATAAGTGAGGGAATCAAGGTAAAGAGAAGATATTATGGAAAAAACAAGATGTAACAATGAGTGAATGAATGTAACATTTACTGCAAGATTCGAAGAGGTAATCCAGGCTGCCTCTAAGGAGACCTGCCCAGTAATACTGGTATTAAAATACCAGGTTTAAATGTAGTGACTTGTTTTCTTAACAACATATGTAGGGTAAATAAAACAACACATTTCACAGAGAAATTTCTTGGAACCTCCTTTAATAAAGTTCAATGGCATAACACTAAAGAATAATTCATTTAAAATTTATTCCAGCAGAGACTAGAATGGTACAGTTCAGGTACAGACTCCTACTGGTCTGTAGAGTTTTAGAGTATTCAAAGGAAGCAACGAATTATGTTTTCATTTCATAAATGATATATTTAATTTTAATACTTGTTTTAAATTTAACTATGATACATGTACATTAAAAATCAAGTAATATGAATTAAGTTTTAAAAACCCCACCCATCTTTACTCTCCAGGAATACTCATTATTAAAAATTTGGATTTTTTCTTTATCTAAACAAATATATTAATGTACAAGTGTGTGTGCACAAAAACACACCAACACACCCCTGTGAATAGAGTTAAATTCTGGTTTCCACCACTCAAAAATTTAGAGGCATCATTTTTTAGTCACATACTTGGTGTAGGATGCAGCTGCTGGTCCACATGGACCAATGGGATAATTTTGTTTAGACAGAGTGCTCTTCATGCAGATGACTCCAAATAGACATCTGCCAGGGCATTTACTTAGGGATGCTGCAGTGGAGCAGTTGGGGAGGTCAAGCTCTGTTTCATCTATGGTCTGAATGTTTATGTCCTCCTACAATTCGTATGTTAAGATCCTCACGCTCAAGGTGATGGTGTTAGGAGATGGGACTTTCGAAGAATTCTTAGGTCATGGGGGCAGAGTCCTCATGAATGTAATTAGTGCCCTTACAAAAGAGACCCCTTACCCCTTCTACCGGGTGAAGACACAGTGAGAAGACAACATCCATGGATCATGAAATAGGCCTTTGCCAGATATTGAATCTGCTGCCATCTTGATCTTGAACTTCCCATCCTCCAGAACTATGAGAAATAAGTTCTGGAGGATGGGAACTTATTTCTCATAGTAAGTGAGAGCTACTCAGTTTATAGTGTTTTGTTATAGCCACTCATAATTGTAGTAGGGTTTACTTACAAAATTCATAGTCAAATTTCCTAATTTAAAAATCTTTATTATTTAAATTTTTTTAAGTTACTAATTTTTTTAAGTTACTTTATTATTTAAAATTTTTTAAGTTACTAATTTCTTTGCTCATGATTGGAAGCTTCAGAACATGAAACAGGTATGATGTCTGCCTTTCAGGGCAGATAGCAAAATAGTAATGGTGGATCAAAGGAAGTTACAAATGTAGAGATTGAAAAATAACAGAACAGAGATTAGAAAAAAATAAGTTAGAAGGAAAAATAAATATCAAATTCTAAGGGCAAAAACATTTTTAAAGAAAATAAAAGCAGGAAGATACGGTTTTTAAACATTTCTTTTTTATTTTCAATCATGAGAGTACTTGTGCAAGTTTGTTACAAGTGTATATTGCTTGGTGCTAAGGTTTGGGCTTCTATTGATCCCATAATCCAGATAGTGAATATAATACCCAATAAAAAGTTTTGTAGCCCTTGGACCCTCCCTCCTTCCATTATTTTGGAGTCCCCTGTGTTTATTGTTCCTATCTCTATGTTTGTGTGAGCCAAAGATTTTGCTCCCACTTATAAATGAGTAGTATTTGCTTTTCTGTTTGTCTGTTATCTTGTTTAGGATGACGGCCTTACTACATCTGTGTTCCTGCAAAAGATATGATTTCATTCTTTTTTTTCTTTTTTATAGCTGCATGGTGTATATATACCATATTTTCTTTATCCAATCCACCATTGATGGGTACCTATGTTGATTCTATGTTTTTGCTATTGTGAATAGTGCTGTGATTAACATGAGTACATATGTATTTTTGGTAGAATGATTTATTTTCTTTTGTATATATGTCCAGTAATGGGATTGTTGGGTCAAATAGCAGTTCATGTTTTAGTTCTTTGAGAAATCTTCAAACTGCTTCCCACAGTGGCTGAACTAATTTACATTCCTACCAACAGTGTATAAGCATTTCCTTTTCTCTACAACCTCACCGACATATTATTATTATTATTATTTTACTTTTCAGTAATAGCCATTCTGACTGGTGTGAGATAGTATCTTGTGGTTTTGATTTGGATCTGTCTTATAATTAGTAAGATGTGGAGCATTTTTTCATGTTCATGTCCTTTGCCCACTTTTTAAATAAGGCTCTTTATTTTTTTCTTGTTAAGTTCTTTATAGATTCTGGATATTAGGCCTTTGTTAGATGCATAGTTGGCAAATATTTTCTCTCATTGTATAGGTTGTCTGTTTACTCTGTTGATAATTTCTTTTGCTGTGAAGAAGCTCTTTAGTTTAATTAGTTCCCATTTGCCTATTTTTCATTTTGTTGCTTTTGCTTTTATAGTCTTCATGATAAACTATTTGCCTAAAATAATGTCTAGAAGAGTATGTCTTAGGCTTTCTGCTAGAATTTTTATACTTTGAGGTCTTACATTTAAGTCTTTAATCTACCTTGAGTTAATTTTTGTGTATAGTGAAAGGTAGGAGTCCAGTTTCATTCTTCTGCAAATGGTTAACCAGTGGAAAATAAAGATTAAACAGGCAAATAGTTACTAAAGTAAGGATAGAGAGATAACAAATATTACAATATAAATTAAAAGGAAATGTCACAAAAATAATGCCAAGTAAACAAGCTAGAGTTTTAGAAATCAAAACAAAACAAAAAGTTAATATTTTTTTGATAGAAATTATATTCAAGCAAGAAAAGAAAATAGAAGAATGTAAAGAATGGGAGAAAAGGAAAAGACAGACAGGTGACTACTGTGGGTAAGTAACTAGAGTTCTTAAGAAAATCCTGAGGTGACTCTCTTGCTAGCTCCTTACAGGGAAAGAACAAAGATGGCTGACTCTAATATGATGCCCTCAAACTCTGGCACTTTAACTCAAACCTGCAGGCACAAACTTGTAGGCACTCTCTCATAATCTCAGGGGTGGTGGTTTTTTATTTCAAACAGGTGGTAGACCGTTGTGGTGTTTCTGGGTGGTCCATATAACTATTAACCTTGCCTTTAAATACCTTTCACATAACTGTACTATTGGAGTATTATAAGAAGTTGAAGAAAAATCACAAACATCTGTAGAATTTATAAGCTATTCAGTAATCCACGGCAAAGAATGTCACTTCACCACTGACAGTAATAGTTGGCATATTAGTTGGAGTTGTCTCTAAAGAAAACTTTAGAGCAATCTACTTTGGATTTCCCACTTTGTAAAAATGATTCAGTATTTTTAAAATATAGACCAGAAAACGAAAAAAAAAAAAAAAAAAGAAAGAAAGGAAGAAAGAAAGGAGAAGAAAGAAAGGAGAATAAAGAAAGAAGAAAGGAAAATGAAAAAAAGAAAGCAAGTACTAGAAATTGCTTTTTCAAGGCCATGGTTCTAATCAGTATACATCTGTAGATAGTAATGCCATTTGTCCATTATTGATTTTTATATTGGGGGACAACATTCTTGAAGATACGTACAACTACAATAGTAAGTAAGTATGACTGCAAAAATTCAGTAACCTTTGCTTCTGAGTCCCTACCTCATTTGTTCTAAGAATTGCCCAAAATAACATATGAGAGAATAGTATCAAAAACTACTCAGTGTGGATTTGAATGCTATAAAACTCTAGACAGATAAACTGTTTTAGTGAAATTTGTCATAATATGTGCAAACCAGTGAAATTTGTCATAACATGGCCTCTCCAATGTGAACTGATACTTCAGCTGTGGTGTTATCATACGTATGTGTGTGTGTAGCTTCCACCTTGGTATGCTTATACTTTATGGACTTTTGTACCTTTGGCAACAAATGTTATTACATCTACTTTCCCATGGCTTTCCCCTACTGTGAGTGGAGTGGGAAATAAAATATGCTTTTTTAACTTCCCTTGGGCTTTAAATAAAGTTAGACTATGACTAGGCAACCAGCAATGGGGAACAATGAGAAACAAATGGCAAATTCTCGCAAGTCAAGTCCTTCCCTTGAGGTCAGCTCTAACACATGCACTGCATAGCAGCTAATAATAACAAAAAAGAAATAAGAAAAGCCCGCAAGACTTTTGCTATTTACTGCTATTTCCTCTGCCCTCCACATCCCAAGCTTTGTATCCCTGGGATATAAGTGGTTGTCAATGTTAATCTTATTTAGTAGGTGAAAACATGAAAATTAATGTAAACTGATTTACGTAACTGTGAGTTCCTTAAGGAAAGGAATTGTATTCTATTGGTACTTTGAATCTCCAGACAGAGAACAATGCCTAACTTATGTTAGTTGCCCAAGAACAACATGATCCCACTTTCATATATTTGTAACACACATATACTGTTCTGCCAACTCCTGTCATGGAGAAGATAAGAAATAGCGCTGTAGACACAAAACTCTGAACTCCCCACAAAATATATAGCTCTTTCAGGGTTGTCACCTTTCTACTTGTTCCAGGTTGGGAAATGTTTTGGAGAATATGAAAACATCTTGATTTTCAGATGATGCAAGAAACCAAAAAGATTTGTATGGGAAATAGTAATATGGGACCAAAGTATCCAATCAGGAAATCTTCTTATTTTATCTTTAATATTTTTTACTTTGGGAATTAATGAACAAAACAATTTTCAATAGAATTAATGATCCATGTGATGCAACATAGTGAGTGAAAAAAGCCTGGAGTCATTTAGAGTCACCTGATATTTACTGAATTGTCTATCGTATGTCAGGCTTGTGCTAAGCTTTGGTAATATTGAAATGAATTAGACAAATATGGTCCCTGTCCTCATAGAGCTGACATTTTAGAGGAAGAAACAGGCAAAAGCCAACCAACTAAACAATATCTTAAGTGATTCACAGGAAAGAAACACAGCGCTGAGATGGGTCAGGGCAGTGGAAGAGGGGGTTCCAGAGGGAACCTCCTAGGACCTGACTAGGTAACAAAGGCTGAGATCAGAAGGGATCCCAGACTCTGGAGAGGAATATTCCAGAATAGTGAACTTACAGAAGCAAAAGTTTTGAGATGGCAAAGAATTTGCATGTTAGATCTAGGTCTGAATATAAACATGATCATTTATGAGCATAAGCAGGCAATTTCCTTTATCTAAGACTCTTAGTTTCACATTTGTAAATTCAAAATAACAATGCCTAGGTTGAAAATTGACGTGAAAGTTAAAGTTTTCTGTGGCAAAGTGCCCAAGACATTGTAGACCTTCAGAAAATGTCGTTTCTCTTTTCTGCCAACATTTTATAACTTCAGATGAATTCCTTACAAAAATCATAGCAATAACAGCAACAACAAAATGTTAACACTTCCCAAAGATGTGTCATTTTTTTTTCCAAGTAGCACTTACTATAAAAAAAAATCCAACTCTTGGAAGCTTTAAACAGGATTCAGCTGTGCCCTAACAACTATGAAGGTCACAGATTACCATGCCTATTTTTTAATCCAAGTATATTTCAGTGACTGTAAAAAATCAAGAAGGAAATATAACAGATTGAATTCTTTTTTTTGTTGTTGTTGTTGTTTTGTTTTTTTTTTTTTTTTGAGACGGAGTCTCGCTCTGTCGCCCAGGCTGGAGTGCAGTGGCCGGATCTCAGCTCACTGCAAGCTCCGCCTCCCGGGTTTATGCCATTCTCCTGCCTCAGCCTCCCGAGTAGCTGGGACTACAGGCGCCCGCCACCTCGCCCGGCTAGTTTTTTGTATTTTTAGTAGAGACGGGGTTTCACCATGTTAGCCAGGATGGTCTCGATCTCCTGACCTTGTGATCCACCCGTCTCGGCCTCCCAAAGTGCTGGGATTACAGGCTTGAGCCACCGCGCCCGGCCCAGATTGAATTCTTTACTTGGTGAGTTTTCAGCAATAGATTAGTGTGTATTTAATGGACTTTTCAGCATGAGCTAATTTAATCTCTTTTACAAGACTTCGCAATACTGCTGTATCACCACCAGGATTATTTTACTATCTATAGACATTTTACATTTTAGAGAGCCCTACAAAAACATGTGCCTGTTTATATGACCTTTCATAACTATTTCAGTTGGGTTTTGTCAACCAATTGTAATCCTTGTTTTCTTAACAAGCAAGTAACCTTCCCATTCTCAGTGCAAGTACATTTCATGCATTAAACGATTAGAGCAATTTAAGTCTTGAGTGAACTCAGTTCACCAAAACATATTCCTCTGAGACAAAACCACAGCCATAAATTGACCCGCAAAAAAGTAATCCCTGCGATTAGTATCTGTATAACTTCATGTTCTGCTGAAAAATAAATGAGCATACATGAACACTCCTCATAACACACATCCTCAACACACACACACATACAAACGCAGAAGGCAGTTGGCATAAACCAGAACCAAAGTGGTGGCTGTCATGATTGCATAAAGGCTTGAGGACAGAAATCAGCTCTGGGTTCACAGGATCCTAGATCCCTTGAGTATCTGGAAAAAGACATGCTTTTTCCTAGGAATGTTCTACTCTGTCTTGGATGTGAACAGCAAGTAGCTATGTCCTCTTGCCACTGAGACCTCTAGTTAGCAAGGTTGAGGTTGCTAGGAAGAGTTAATGGGGGAGAAGGTGTGTCTACTCCATTTAGGTTTGCGGAGGGGTGAAAATTGCAGTTTGGAGCTTGTGGTGGTGCTAAAGAGAAGAAAACTGGAAAACAAGAAGTTTGCCTGATGGGAGAGCATGGAAACTCTGCAGAAACCAAAATTGTGGCATAGGTAAAGTAAAGCAAACTGCAATAACTCATTGTAGGCAAAGCTAGGGTGAGTTATCTGGATTTTAAAAAACACCATTTTAAGAGAATGAGAAAATAATATTTTTGGTTTGAATTATTCCCAGGAATGTGGAAATTGTTTCTAATAAGGGAAAATGAAAGAAGATACTTGTGGATTGAGATTAAAGATGATTTTTTTTTAAAAAATGGATACCTCTGAAGAGTCAGAGTGACTGAGTGAGATAAATATTATCTTTGTCTTTGGTCAGCCAAATTTATGTTTCCATTTTTTCTTTGCTAGTGACATTTCTTTCTTGAAATTCTTGCCTAGAATGCCCTCCATCTCTCCATTGATCTAAATTTCTTACTTCCTGTTAAAATCTTTCATCCTCTGTTAAATTTATTTTACTGACTGTATTCTCAGTAATCTCGCCTTCCTCTGACTTTCCTTAGCTACTCTTTATTACTGAGCTGTAAATCCTAGCTGAATCTAAAAGGGGAAATAGAGTCAGATTGGTTGTGAAATTGGTAGAATGATGGCCCCTTTTGGGTACTATGTGCAAGAATTGTGAAGTTTTTGTTTTGGGAGCAGCAGGAGGGAGGAGTTTTGTGAAAGTTAAGTGGTGAAGACTTGATTTCTATGTAAGTGGTGAAGACTTGATTTCTATGTAGGGGATAGGATTGGATTTTCTTCTTCAGGGTAGATTTTAGGCCTTTGTGGTAGATTTTGAACCCAGTGGCAAGAGAAGTGGAGGCTAGAAGCTGGAAGAACTGTAGTTATGAAAGACTTGTTGAGACATTAGATACATGCAGCATTGCTTTGTGGCCCATCAGATCACTTATAGCATAGATTTTTATGAGAAGGCAAGCTCCAATCCTGCCCCAGTCTCCTTTTCCAGCTACAGAGTCCAATGTTATGTTGTCACTTTAAGAGTCAGAAGGTCATTGTATGTGGGATTGTTAAGCATGCCAGATTGTGCTCCATTGGATAGTACCAGGAGCAGAAGGGATGGAGTGGTACTCAGATGAAGAAGACAGAGCTGAGGTACACAGTCAGACGCATCCCCAAACAATGCAAGACCCCAAAGAAGACTTCCAGATATGTATAGGGGAGATTCAGAAACAAAGGAGAAGGGGATGGGGGATGGGACTTAATATCTGCATAAGCAAATATAGGCTTCAAACTCTAATAATTTGGCTTAAATATCAATATAATTTTATTTCTGAACATAGGCTAGTATAGTCATTTCCATCTATTTCATTTACAACTTTCCAACATAATACAGTTTGCTCTTAAAAAAAAAAAACTTTTAGGATCAGTGGTACATGCGCAAGTTTTTTACATAGATAAACTTGTGTCAAGGGGATTTGTTGTACAGATTATTTCATCACCCAGGTACTAAGCCTAGTACCCAAGTGCTATTTTTTCTGACCTTCTCACTCCCCCCACCTTGCACCCTCAAGTAGGCCCAGGCTCTGTTGTTCCTCTCTTTGTGTCCATGTGTTCTCATTGTTTAGCTCCTACTTAAAAGTGACAACATGTGGAATTTGGTTTCCTGTTTCCCCATTAGTTTGCTAAAGATAGTGACCTCTGGATGAAGGACATGATCTCATTATTTTTTATGGCTGCATGGTATTCCATGGTGTATATCTAACACATAGTCTTTATCCAATCTGTCATTTATGGGCATTTAGGTTGACTCCATGTCTTTCCTATTGTGAATAGTGCTGCAATGAACATATGTGTGCATGAGTATTTATGGTAAAATGATTTGTATTCCTTTGGGTATACACCCAGTAGTGGGATCGGTGGATTGAATGGTAGTTCTCTTTTTAGCTGTTTGAGGAATCACCACACTGCTTTCCACAGAGGTTGAACTAATTTACACTCTCACCAGCAGTGTATAAGCATTCCTTTTTTTTCTGTAACCTTGCTAGCAACTGTTATTTTTAAACTTTTTAATAATAGTCCTTCTGACTGGTGTGAGATGATATCTCATTGTGGTTTTGATTTGCATTCTCTAATGATCAGTGATGTTGAGCTTTTTTTCATATGCTTCTTGGCTGCATGTATGTCTTCTTTTGAAAAGTGTCTATTTATGTCCTTTGCCCATTTTCGCATGGGCTTGTTTTTTGCTTGTGAGTTTGTTTAGGTTCCATATAGATTCTGAATATAAGACCTTTGTCCTTTGTCAGATGCACAGTTTGCAAATATTTTCCTCCATTCTGTAGATTGTTTACTCTGTTGATATTTTCTTTTGCTGTGTTTACTCTGTTGATATTTTATTTTGCTGTGCAGAAGCTCTTTCATTCACTTAGATCTCATTTGTCATTTTTTGCCTTTGTTACAATTGCTACTGGCATCTTCATCATGAAATCCTTGCCAGATCCTACATCCAAAATGGTATTGCCTAGGTTGTCTTCCAGGTTTTTTACAGTTTTGTGTTTTACATTTAAGTCTTTGATAAATCTTGAGTTTTGTATATGATATAAGTAAGGTGTTCAGTTTCAGTCTTCTGCATATGACTAGCCAGTTATCTCAGCACCATTTATTGAATAGGGAGTCCTTTTTCCATTGCTTGCTTTTGTCAGGTTTGTTGAAGATCACATGGTGATCTGATCAGATGGTAGGTGTGTGGCCTTATTTCTGAATTCGCTGTTCTGCTCCATTGGTCTATGTGTCTTTTTTTGTGCCAGTGCTATGCTGTTTTGGTTACCATTGATCTGTAGTATAGTTTTAATTTGGGCAACGTGATGCCTTCAGCTTTGTTCTTTATGCTTAGGATTGTCTTGGCTATTTGGCACTTTTTTAGTTACATATAAATTTTAAAACTTTTTTTTCTAGTTCTGTGAAGAATGTCATTGGTAGTTTCATAGGAATAGGATTGAATGTGTAAATTGCTTTGGGCAGTATGTCCATTTTAATGATATTGATTCTTACTATCCATGAACATGGACTATTTTTCCATTTGTTTGTGTCTTTGATTTCTTTGAGCAGTGTTTTTAAATTCTAATTATAGAGATGTTTCACCTCCCTTGTTAGCTGTATTCCTAGGGATTGTATTCTTTTTTTTTAATACATTCTTTAATAGCCAGGTTCTATTAATTGTAATTAAAAGTAGCCAAACATGTATTTCTTTAAAAACACTGTAATTAGGTTCAGGTCTTTACCAGAGATTTATCCAAGTTAGTGACTGTGTAAGTTTTCTAGGTTTGCCATTAGGTGCCACAAATTGGGTGACTAAAACAGTAGAAATATTTTGTCTCCCAGTTCTGGAGGCTAGAAGGTCAAGATCAAGGTGTTGGTAGAATTTGTTCTGTCTGAGATCTGTAAAGGAAAAGCTGTTCCATGCTTCTTTCTAGCTTCTGATGGTTTGCTGGCAATCTTTGGGGTTCGCTGGTTTGTAAGTCTCTGTTTTCATCTTCACATGACTTTCTTCCTGTGTGACTGTGTCCAAATTTCTCCTTTTTATAATGACGTCATATATTTTGGATTAGGGGCCCACTATACTCCAGTATGAACTTATTTTAAGTAACTACTTTTGCAACAACTCTATTTCTCAATAAGATACCACATTCTGTGGTACTGGGAGTTAGGACTTCTATGTGTGATATTTGGGGCACACAATTCAATTTATAATAGCTAGACATAGTTACAAACTGTAGATGAATTAGAATCTTTGGTGTGAGAATCTATGACTGGCGGTGGGGTTGGCAGAATGCTGTTCTTGAAGATGAAGTGCTCTAGGAATAGTTAAGTTACTGACTATACCTCTGACCCAGTTTTTTTTTTTTTTTCTTTCTAGTGGCAGAGAGAAAGAGTAATCATATAGGAAACAGACGTTTTCTAATTATAGCCATTATATTTTTTGAAATCCAAATGAGAGCACATGGTATAACACACACACAGACTAGTAATTGATAAAATGCACGAAATTGGGCATAGACAATCTGGGGGTCCATGATTATCAAATCTGTGGTAGGCTGTTCATGAAAAAGAATTGTTTGTGATTCACGTGATCCCACGTACAGCAGGCAACCCCCATCCCAGCCCTCCCACACCCCCGTATCTTTATCCTAATCTCTGGAATTTATGGATATATGTTACACGGCAAAAAGGTGTTTCAGATGCGATTGAGATTAGGGACCTTAAAATAGGTAGGTTATCCTCGATTATTCAGGTGGGATCAATCTAATCACATGAACTTTCAAAAGCAGATAATTTTCTCTGGTTGGAAGTAACAGAGATGAGGCAGAGAAGGTCAAATAGATTTGAGGCATGAGAAGGACTCATCCCTCTATGCTGACTTTAAAGGTGAAGGGAGCCAAGGCTGTGTGTGTGATCTCTAGATATTGAGAATGACCCCGAGCTGGCAGACAGCAAGAATATGGTACCCTTACAGTCACAAGGAACTGGATTCTGCAACAACGTAAATAAGCTTGGAAGTGTATTTTTCCTAGAGCATCCTGATAAAGACCCAGCTAATGAACACCTTGATTTTGTGAAATCAGAACAGTGAAATGAGTGAAGCCAACCCAGATTTCTGACGTACAGAACTGTGAGATAATATGTGTATGTTGTTTTAAGCTCCTAAATTCATAATTGTTACAGCAGCAACAGAAAACAAATACACTAGGTATCAGCTTGGGTTTCTCTGTCTTTAATGTCAAGTTAAAATTGGCTTCAATGTTCCTTCTGGTGTCTTCACCAATATTTCTCCAAGGCCTCAGGTCATGTAGGATAATGTATACTCTCAGGTCTTCTCTGCCTCTGAGCTCCTGTTTCTACTTGATAGTCTTGCAGAATATTTGTACAGTTGAGTTTTCTTGCTCTTGCCTGTCTGCCATTGCCAAGAAAAGAATCTATGGCAAGCCTAGTCAAGATCAGAACTCCTTAATGTCCCCAGCTGTGTGAGCAAGAAATGCTCATTGTGTGTTACCAAGGCTTTGTGATTATTTGTTATACATCATTATGGTGGCAATAGATAACTCACACTGACTTGAAGGGAACTATTTCTCCCTTGGCAGTACAGGCCTTTTACTCTTTGCCCTCTTTCTCATGCCATAGCCACCCTTTTTCTATCCCCATTTTTGTATGTTTTCTCTCTCTCTGTTTTTCTATCTCCCTCTTGTTCCTATTAATATTAACTTCTTAGTTTTAATAATAATGGCTTCTTTCAGCAGCCTTTTTGAAAACTCTATGAAAGGGAAACTCTTTATGTTTCATGTAGTAGTCATCTGGCTAACTGAACAAGAAGACTCCTCCATAAAGAGTGAATCATAGCAGGAAGTTATATCTGAGGATGTCCTGAATGATGCCACCAGGAGCTTCGGTGACCAGTAAACGGTCAGGTTGCCAGAGTGGTTTTCAAACAGGGAGGAATAAGGTATCTGGTCATGGTTTCCTAGATTAGATAACATTAGTCAACTTCAAGGGGCCTCACGCCAGTCCCAAACTACCTTGTATTGTTATTATTAAAAATATATATGTCACATAGCCTCAACGAGATTGCAAAACCCTTGATGTAGGCTTTGTTTTCTATCTCTTTTTGTAATCAGAGCATGTAGCCCAATGTACCCTGCATATAGTAGGCCCTCAATCAGTATGTATTAATAATGATGATAAAGAAAAATAAAAAGCTGAAGGAAGAAGAGAGATTGTGTGAAAAAATGTCAAATTAGTTTTCAGCTTCTCTTAATTTTTTATTTTAAACTGGGGAGATACACACTAGATTTAAAAAGGAATAAATGTAAGTACAATTTCTTTAAACAGTCATTCTTAGAAAAGAGAAAGCAGTGTGGAATGTACAAATCAAAATGAATAGTGGATTGCAAACTGGAGACTTTGAAACTACTAGAGTTAAAAAGTATGAATCCAACAACCATCTACTGATTATTAGGTTAATGATGATTATATTGAGATAAGCAGTAGTTCCATATGCCCAAGACAGAAAGCTTGCTAGAAGGCAGCTGTTGACGTTAAATTCATTGCTTAACATTCAATTTGCTTTTCATAATTCCTTGGCAGAATCCTACTAGCAATTTTAACACAAAGCAGAATATGTTGCAACAACACGTGTGAAAATATCAAGAATCTGAAGTTCATTTTATTTAGAAGACTCATCCTTTGCCTTGTACCTGAAATTTCTACTGATTCCTGTATTCACTTAGAATTTGTACCATTTCTCTCAACTGGTAACAAAGATTAGCTATGGATTGAAAGAATTTTGCTTTTAAAAATAACCTTTATCTTTTTCTTAATACAAAAGTAATGTATACTTAGAATAGCCTACATGGCCTGTTTTAAATTTCTAAACCTACACACAAAAGTTTGGCATTTGACATTTTCGGTGATTAGCATAACAGCTGGCCTTAATATAATGGGCTTTGAAATGAAAAAAAAAAAAAAAAGTTACTGAGGGTCCAAATAGCTATTGAGGAGTACATTTCAACCTAAAGATAAAGAAAAGTGATGTACTGTTGCCTTTAAACTCTCAGTCTTGTAAACTCCTTGCTCTCACACTAGTTCTTGTGATACCAAGTATGGTAGATTAAACGTGGCTCTGCAGATTTGTTGGTATTCTTCCCATTTAGGGATGGAATTTAATTCCACTCTACTGAAATCTGGGCTGGTTTAGTGACATGCTTAAGCAATAGAACATAGTGGGAGAGACTTTCTGGGGCTTTTGAGGGCAGGTCCTAAGAAGCCTTGCAACTTTTACCTGGGGCTAAAAGAACACTCTCTGGTCTCTAACACATAAAAACACATAAGACTAATTTGAGCCTGCAATGCCTGGGAAGTGCTCAAGTTTTCAATCACATCTTCAAGCTGCAACTTCCAGGATGTTGGACATGTGAGTGAAACTGTCAGACTCTCCAAAGTAGCCCATTCACTAGCTGACTACCACTGAGCAGCATCAGTCAATGATATGAGAAGCAGAACAGTTACCCTGCTGATGAGGTTTGCCTGAATTCTTGGTCTATAAAACTAAGCTATACTAACTTTATCTGGTGTTTTTTAAAGTCACTAAGTTTTGGGGATATGTTCTAGTTGTCTATTTCTAACTGGCAAATCACTCCAATACTTAATGACTTAAAACAATTACAACCATGATCTGTCAATGTTTGTGTGGGCCAGGAAGTTAGATGGAGCACAGCAGGGCTGGTTATCTGCTCCAAAATGTTCTGGGGCCTGAACTGGATATATTTGAAAGCCACGGTGATTGGGTGACTGAAGGCTTGTATCATATGGAGACATGTTCCTTCCTTGTCTGGTGGTTGATGCTGGCTGTTGGCTCGGTTCTCAGCTGGACTATTAGCTTGGACACATACCTATAGTTTTTACATGCATCATCTCCACATGTATCAATCAGGGCTTTCTCAAAGCATGGTGCCAAATTCCAAGAATGCTCTCATGCCTATTATGACTTAGTGCTGGAAGTTGCATATGTCCTTTCTGATGTAGTCACAAGCCTACCTAGATTAAGGAGAGGAAAGGGGGGTTAAAAGCCATAGCCCTCCTCTTGTTTAAGTAAATGAAAGTGAGGAATACTGCGTCTGGTTCAGAAAACTCACAAAGAAAAGAAGAAAGAAAATTCCTGAACTGGAAACTCAATCTTTATATAGGAATAGAAGTTAAGAAAAGTTAGGAAGGGATGTTCAAGCTGTAGATCAGATTCCTTTAAGAACATTGCATGAACATTGTAGAAAATGAAGGGGAACAAAAAGTATTCATAATCACACAACACAGAAATAAACCTTTTTGTATACACAAATACTTATATTTTATATTAAATTAACTTTATTTACATATTTATTTTGATACAGGGTCTTGCTCTATCACACAGGCTGGAGTGCAGTAGCACAATCACTGCTCACTGCAGCCTCGACCTCAAGGTTCAATCGATTCTCCCACCTCAGCCTCCCAAGTAGCTGGGACTATGTACAGGCACACACCACTCCACCAGGCTAATTTTTTTTTTATTATTATTATACTTTAAGTTCTAGGGTACATGTGCATAACGTGCAGGTTCGTTACATATGTATACTTGTGCCATGTTGCTGTGCTGCACCCATCAACTCGTCAGCACTCATCAACTCATCATTTACATCAGGTATAACTCCCAATGCAATCCCTCCCCCCTCCCCCCTCCCCAGGATAGGCCCCGGTGTGTGATGTTCCCCTTCCCGAGTCCAAGTGATCTCATTGTTCAGTTCCCACCTAAGAGTGAGAACATGCGGTGTCTGGTTTTCTGTTCTTGTGATAGTTTGCTAAGAATGATGGTGTCCAGCTGCATCCACGTCCCTACAAAGGCCACAAACTCATCCTTTTTGATGGCTGCATAGTATTCCATGGTGTATATGTGCCACATTTTCTTAATCCAGTCTGTCACTGATGGACATTTGGGTTGATTCCAAGTCTTTGCTATTGTGAATAGTGCCGCAATAAACATACGTGTGCATGTGTCTTTATAGCAGCATGATTTATAATCCTTTGGGTATATACCCAGTAATAGGATGGCTGGGTCATATGGTACATCTAGTTCTAGATCCTTGAGGAATCGCCATACTGTTTTCCATAATGGTTGAACTAGTTGACAATCCCACCAACAGTGTAAAAGTGTTCCTATTTCTCCACATCCTCTCCAGCACCTGTTGTTTCCTGACTTTTTAATGATCGCCATTCTAACTGGTGTGAGATGGTATCTCATTGTGGTTTTGATTTGCATTTCTCTGATGGCCAATTATGATGAGCATTTTTTCATGTGTCTGTTGGCTGTATGAATGTCTTCTTTTGAGAAATGTCTGTTCATATCCTTTGCCCACTTTTTGATGGGGTTGTTTGTTTTTTTCTTGTAAATTTGTTTGAGTTCTTTGTAGGTTCTGGATATTAGCCCTTTGTCAGATGAGTAGATTACAAAAATTTTCTCCCATTCTGTAGGTTGACCAGGCTAATTTTTGTATTTTTTTTAGAGATGGGGTTTCGCCATGCTTATTGGGCTGGTCTTGAACTCCTGGAGTCAAGCAATCCACACGCCTTGGCCTACCAAAGTGTTGGGATTATAGGTGTGAGCCATGGCACCTGGCCATTTTTATATTTTTTAAAATTATTATTACTTATAAACTACTTACAATAAATAAAATTTTATTTAAAAATATTTTGCATATTGAAGCCTGATTTTTTTCACTTAATAATTATCATAAGTATATTATCTTCTAATTTTAATCTGATAGAATAGCCTATGAAATAATTAGAATAATGGACTCTGAACACTGAAAGTACTCATTCTTTATACTGGGATTAATATCTCGAACCAATATCTAAGATCCAGATCCTTTTTGGTGAGCATTACAAATAAACATACTCTGACAAATATGTACTTCCCTTTCATATTTTCAAAACAGTCTTGGTACTGGGCAGTAGGAATGTAATCACATATTATCTGTGGAAAGCTCACCTTCACCTGAGAAGGAGAAGGACTCACCTCTAAAAGTTTCATAGGAACACACTGGTTTAGAATGTGCTGGAAGAAACTATCTTTTATTAAGCATCTATTGTATACCAGAGTCTATATTAGGTACTTTCTTTGCAACAACACTGTGAATTTGGTTTTACTAATCTCCATTTTACAAAAAACTGAGAATCAGAAATATTAATGTCACTTAACTAGTAAGGGAAAAAGCCAGAATTTGAACTCAGATTCTTCTGACATCCAAGTTATACTTTTCAAAAATATTACCATTCTTTTCCTTTAGTCACAAAAGGGCCAAATAGTTCTACTCAAAATTCTGCAATAAGACTAACAAAATGAATACACATTAAGTATGAAAAACCTTGATATACAATAGTCTTTCAATAACTAGGAGGGATATTATTAACAATAGTAAATATACCTTTAAGCACATTATATTTATCGTTGGTAACAAAAAAATGGAATGATTGATGGTGGTAACCAGCCCAATAAAGCATTACATTTATACATTCAGTATTCATTGAATGTATAATGAGTACTGAATGTATAAATGTAATGTTTTATTGGGCTGCTACCTTTTATTGTATGATAACATTATATTTCTGTTATAACATTCAGCTCAAAATATCCATTTTGAACTCAACATATCACTGGCCTTTTTCATATCATTGGCATTTTTCATTTCAGGTAGTAATAAAGAAACTATATTATGGTAATTAAGTGTATACCAGAATGCATGGTAATGGGCAATACTAAATCATAAAATACATTTTCTGACACCAAAATATTTGCAATCTAATTATTTAGGAAGAAGAGAGTAGTCCTAATGAAAAAACAATGACTGATAAAAGACAGAATATATTTTAGTATTAGATTGTATGATATCACCTTTAAGTTTGGTAGGTCAGAGACCATAAAGATTTGAATTGAAGTAGAAGCTGGGGATTTAAATAACATAAAGAATGGTGAGTCCTTCAGGCACAAAGCACAGTATGTGTAAAGTTCACATGGTGAGAGGGAAGCAGGCATGTTTCCAACAGGAAGATACTGATCTTAAAGAATGAAGCCATCTGTTGAAAAATAATGGGAAGTGAGATGCGTTAGTAGAATAAAAGTAGAGGATGAACTAATTCCATTACTGGGTGTATACTCAAAGGAAAGTAAATCATTCTGCCAAAAGACACATGCACACATATGCACATGACAGCACTATTCACAATAGCAGAAACATGGAATCAACCTAGCTGCCTATCAATGGTGGGTTGGATAAAGAAAATGTGGTACATATATACCATGGAATATTACACAAACATAAAAGAAGAATGAAATCATGTCGTTTGCAGCAACATGGACTCAGCTGGAGACTGTTATCCTAAGAAAGCTAACTCAGAAACAAAACAAATAGCACATGTTCTAACTTATAAGTCGGGGGTAAACCTTGGGTTCAAACAGACATAAGGAGGGGAACATAGTCATTGGGGACTCCAAAAGAGTGGTTGAGGGGAGTAGGGCAAGGACTGCAAAACTCCCTGTTGGGTACCATGTTCAGTACCTGGGTGACAGAATCAATAGAAGCTCAAACTTCAAACTCATGCAATATAACCATGGATAAAACCTGCACACGTACCCCCTGAATCTAAAATAAAAATGAAAATTAAAAAAAGAATAAAATTAAAATGAACACAGAAAAAGTTTTTAGAAAAGTCACACCAAATAATTTTTTTCCATATTGCAAAAAGGTGACTTTTCCTTTACTTTTGCTTAGAATTATCATTGTTTTTATATTATTTCTTCACAGTCTCTATTATTCCATAAATTTTCTTAAGCCTGAAGTTTATAAAATACACTGTAAAGATGTGTAAAAGGCTATTTCTATGCAGTATTCCTCCCATTGATGCTAAATGAGAGATTAGATTTTGAATTTATTTCTAAAATAAAATAAGGTTAATTTCCACATAGAAAGCCTATGATTAAATATGGAATAATTCCATATGGGCCATGAACACTGCTAAGAGAATATGTTATGGTTCTGAATAATTCTTTTATGGATCACTGATAAATGATAGATGAGTTTCTAACTTAGTCACCAAAATGAATTAAAGCCACTTGAAAATAAAGTATTCCATAGTTTTTTATTTAAAAACGATTCTGAATCTGGAGTTGTTAAATAAGGTAACCCCATATTTCAACTTTGTACAATATTAGTAAATTCTTTGCTATGTGAATCAGTCCATTCATGCTGCTGATAAAGATACACCCAAAACTGTGCAGTTTATCAGAAAAAGAGGTTTAATGGACTTAGAGTTCCACATAGCTGGAGAGGACTTACAATCATGGTGGAAGGTGAAAGGCAGGTCTCACATGGCAGCAGACAAGAGAGAGCCAGGTGAAAGGGGTTTCCCCTTGTAAAACCATCAGATCTCATGAGACTTATTCACTACCATGAGAACAGTATGGGGGAAACCATCCCCATGATTCACTTATCTCCCACCAGTTCCCTTCCATGAGGGAATTATGGGAGCTACAATTCAAGATGAGATTTGGGTGGGGACACAGTCAAACCATATTGTTCTGCCCCTGGCCCCTCCCAAATCTCATGTCCTCACATTTCAAAACCAATCATGCCTTCCCAACAATGCCTGGAAGTCTTAACTCATTTTAGCGTTAACTCAAAAGTCCACAGTCCAAAGCCTCATCTGAAACAAGGCAAGTCCCTTACACCTATGAGCCTGTAAAATCAAAGGTAAGTTAATTACTTCCTAGATACAATGGGGGTATAGAGATTGGGTAAACACAGGAGTTCCAAATGGGAGAAATTGGCCAAAACCAAGGGGCTACAAGCTCCATGCAACTCTGAAATCCAGCAGGGCAGTCAAATTTTAAAGCTCCAAAATGATCTCCTTTGACTCCATGTCTTGTAGCCAGGTCATGCTGATGCAAGAGGTGGGTTCCTATGGTCATGGGCAGCTCCACCCTACTGCTTGCATGGGCTGGCAATGAGTGTCTGGCTTTTCCAGGCTCACAGTGCAAACTCTTGGTGGATTTATCATTCTGGGGTCTGGAGACGGTAACCCTCTTCTCACAGCTCCACTAGGCAGTACCTAACTGGGGATTCTGTGGGGGTTTCAACCCCATATTTCCCTTCCACACTGCCCTAGCAGAGGTTCTCCATCAGTGCCTTGCCCCTGCAGCAAAATTCTGCCTGGACATCCATGTGTTTCCATACATCTTCTGAAATCTAGGTGGAGGTTCCCAAACTCCAATTCTTGACTTCTGTGCACTCTCAGGCTCAACATTACATGGAAGCTACCAAGGCTTGGGGCTTGCACCCTTTGAAGCCACGATCTAAGGTCTATATTGGCCCCTTTCAGCCACAGCTGGAGTGGTTGGGATGCAGGGCACCCTGGGCCTGGCCCACGAAATCATTTTTTTCTCCTAAGCCTCCAGGCCTGTGATGGGAGGGGCTGCTGTAAAGGTCTCTGACATGCCCTAGAGACATTTTCCCCCCTTACTTATGCAAATTTCTGCAGCTGGCTTGAATTTCTCCTCAGAAAATGGGATTTTCTTTTCTATCACATTGTTAGGCTGCAAATTTTCCAAACTTTTTTGCTGTTTCCCTTTTAAAACTGAATGCTTTTAACAGCACCCAAGTCACTTCTTGAATGCTTTGCTGCTTAGAAATTTCTTCTGCCAGATACCCTAAATCATCTCTCTGAAGTTCAAAGTTCCACAAATCCCTAGGGCAGGGGCAAAATGCCACCAGTCTTTTTACTAAAATATAACAAGGGTCACCTTTGCTCCAGTTCCCAACAAATTTCTCATCTCCATCTGAAACCACCTCAGCCTGGATTTCATTGTTCATATCATTATCAGTATTTTGGTCAAAGCCATTCAACAAGTCCCTAGGAAGTTCCAAATTTCCCATGTTTTCCCATCTTCTTCTGAGCTCTCTAAACTGTTCCAACCTTTGCCTGTTACCCAGTTCCAAAGTCATTGTCAAATTTTGGGGTGTC